>NC_139056.1:3166273-3376273 GCF_965140915.1 Aythya marila
AATATTTTATCTTTTCATCTGTTGTTGCTGAGTAATAGCCTGACATGTCTGTGTCAACTAATGCCTTATTTTGACAATTAGCTACTGTAATAGTAGCTTCGAAAAATGCCTTATGCTTAAAGTTTTTTTTTTTTTTTTTTTTTAAGAATGGCTGAATATTAATTTTGTTCCTTTTGATACCAGAAAATTAGGTCATGTTAAAGAATAGAGGGAAATGTAATTTTTTGATTGAGCAGTTGAGCCAATGGTCTTGCAAACTCAGACTACAAAGGAAGAATAAAACCTTGTGATCTCTAAAATGCTAAACTGGTATCGTTTATTGAGCATGTTGGATTTTCACCACAGCAATTATAGATCTGTCAGGCGTTATGAAGCTAGTGATGGTAGTCTTTATTGAATTTTGTAATCTAATGTAGTGTTACAATACATAAAAACTTGAAGCCAATATCAGTATCAGTAAGAGATTTTCTGTATTTGCATTTTTCATTTTGTTATTATTTTTTACAATTAAAAAAATGAAACAGAACACTTACAGATACTCATGAATTTTGTGCTTTCTAAAATAAAATCTTTGTATAAAAACAACTGCAAATAAAGTAATTGGCAGGAAACTAATCTGTATTTTCAACTGCTTGAAAATATGTAATCGGTAGGATCTTTGTGGAACAGTATTGCTGTAGAACGGGCACTTTGACCACATTGTAATGGTGACAGATTTGTCTGTAAGTCTGCCTCCAAACCATGCAAGTCTTAGTTTATCTCAGTTTGAATTCAGTGTTGAGACACATATATCTAAATCTTAGTAATCTCAAGAATGTACAGCATTTGTGAGCATGAATTATTTATTATTTTTCAGCCTTCAATTGCTTTATTATTTATGTACTTAACTGTTCTATCCATCTATCACAATCACATCTCATGATAAAAAGAGCTTCTTTATTTCTATAGGTCAGTATTTATGATGTGTCCACAGTTCTAAAGACTACTGTTAGTAATTCCTAAAGCTCTTAGGGAAGTGATTAGGGAGTCATGATTGCTCACAAATTGAGTCTTTTTTCTGCTTGACACTGATCCTGTGATAGTCTCCCCACTTAATCCTCACTAGCAATTTGCCTATAGTTGCAGCTAACAGGAGGTGATTAGAGGGGAGTTGCCTACTGCCTTTTTACTTCTGTTGTAGTAGCGTGTTAGACAGGGGCTAGTGAATCAAAGCTGTTTTCCTATTAACTCAACACCTCCTAATGCATTAGAGCCACTTTTATCTAATAACAGTGTTCAGCTTCTAGTGCTATTTTAATGTTGTTTCGTGTTCCTATTAAAACATTGCAATGAGAATTTTTAAAAATAGAAAACAGTATGAAGCAAAATACTAAAAGAAGAAAACAAAATAATGAAACAAACAGGTCTCATCTTTATCATTGTGTGCATGTAACCCTAACTAACATTGCTGACAATTTTCACCCTGCACCAATAAGCAAGTAGACTCTAATTTCTCTTTGCATTATTAAAATTGAGGTCTTGGCGACAGGTAACTGATGTAGTACTTCAGAGGTGATGATGCAATATGTTTACAAATGAGAACAGCACCAATGAAAAGGTGATAAGGAAAGTAACTTTTCCAAGTATCAATGACAATGAAGAAAAAGATGTACCTGACTAAAAAAATTCATAAAATGTGTATTTTATTTTGACACACCTGTAAAACATAACAAGTATTAGTTGGCACATATTTTATTGGTATGATGCAGAATATTCACCCTGAAGTCTGCATTCCTTAGCATTTGTGAATTTTATTTTAAATATTTAAAATACTTAGGATTGTATTCTTTATTGCCAGAATTCTTCAATTTTGTAATTCATTTGTTTTAAAGAAACTATAATAATGGATTGAAAAGACCTCTTTAGTGACATACGGTCTCAAAATGTCCAACAGCAAGTTGACTTGGGTTTATTTTTTTGATGTCAGTGAATGAAGGGTCCTTTTCTAGGATTCACAGCATGCATCAAGTACAATGCGTATATATTGCATAGTGTTTCAACTGCAATTTCTTGACTTTATGGATCCTACCAGTGAGGTAGGTGTTAAAGCTACATTTGTGTTACAGGCACTGTAACTAAGGTTACCATCAAGTTACAATTGCTAGTTCAAGTGCAGAAACACAAAGGTGGCAGCTAACAAGCACATCTCCTTATTTCAGGAGATTGATTGAGGAGTAAGGTACAAAAGAGGTGGCATCTGTAGTTATTTCAAGGTTTATCTAGCAATCTAACAATCTCTGTTTATCCTTATAATTTCTTTATCTTCTTTCAATTGTTGGGGTTAATTTTGTTGATGATTAAGTGGTTTTTTTGTTGTTTGTTTTTTACTTATGTATTTTACAGTATATAATATGAGCAGGTTATATTTTAACATGCATTAACAAATTGAAGTAGAGTGCTAAAAATGTAGGAAAACACATAACAGCTAAGCGTTGTCTCTGACTTAATCTGTTCATCCTGGTGAGAGAGACAGAAACATCAAAATTGTCACCTGCAATCATAGTTGCCTGTCTGATTTGATCCTGTAGGACAAGAACAAACAAAATTGCACAAAACTTTCTGCTTTTAGATTGTTGGGAGATTGGTTTATACACACACTTAGCTAGATAAATGCATCTTGATGTAGTGATGTCATAAAACATACATGTAAGCACAGTGTCATAGGTTCTGGAATTTGTCAGCAGTGTATCATGGATTTTGTAGGTACTTCTTCAAGCAAACATCTTCTCTTAAAAACAACTGAGATGGCTTAGCTCTATGTCAGAATGCTATTGTCAATGCTTTTGTTTATTTCAGAGAAGTGCAAAGTATGAACACATTCCATTGGCGTGCTTATGTCTCTTTTCACTTGCCTGGCAAAAGTGGATAGAACAGTAACAGTAGGTCACTCCAAAATCACTGTTCTTTGTTTTTCATTTCCCATACTACTGTGTTCTTGTATGAAGCTGCCAGCTATATAGAAAAACAAAACAAAATAAAACAAAACAAAGAAACAAAAAAATCATATCCCTGATAGAAGGTGCTTAAGCCAAAAATTCTTGTGTCAAATCCTTGGCCTGATCATGAAGAAATCCAAGCTGTAACTGAATTCTGTTATGGATCCCATTTTGCAGGAGGTTTTTGATGAAGAGGAACTCTGTAATCATTCAGTCTTTTACATTTTGTCTGCATTGTGCTATCGTATTTTTAATATGAATATGCATGCAAAATGTACTCCATACATTTCCATAAGCAAGCCAAATAATAACACTTGTCTTCTCATCAGGGAAATGGAAGACAGATGAATAAACTATGTTCTGATGTATGTTAGTTTGTGTTCCCTTTTCTATGTGGCAAATTTTAAACTTTAAAAATGAGATAAATTATACAATATAGAAGCTGCTGAGCTTCTGGTATCATTAAACCATAAGCACAAAAATTTATTTCAGAACTATTTCTGTGTTTTTGTTTGTTTGTTTTCTTTTTTTGTTTTTTGTTTTTTTAGAGGTACAAAATACAGAACCGTGGAGATGTATATAGTTACTTCATATGTTGCTCTAAGCTACTGCCTGTCAGGGCATCTCTCTTCCACAGCCATAGCACTGCTTAATAGCCAGGCCTTTGAAGTCTGCTTTGTTTATTTTTGTAATTAGTGTACTTTAGTATTAAGTGAAATATGACCAATTAATCTTTTAAAGGACACTGAACAACAGTTTTCAGTTCCCCCCCCATCTTTTTTTTTTCTGTGCCATTTTCATAAGAAAAGGAGGTTTTTTGACTTCCTGAAACCCTGTTGAAACAGTTGAAATTTTAAATTTCCAGACTTATAAAGGCAAAAAAATACATATTTTTTAATCTCATGAGCTATTGTGATAGAACATGGCATTATTTTAGGGGTTTAAAACTTAAAGATAGTATTTATCTAAAAGGTAAACTTCTATATTTCAAGCCCTACCTGGTGTAAGAAGTACAACATTTCTTCTGAGGCATGCTGTGGAATCACAAGTTTAGGTAGAGGCACGTTATAGTGACTTCCAGTTCCAGGTAACCTGTTAGACCATGTCCTGAGGCTGTGTCGGGATGAAAGCTTTGGGCAGGCAGTCTCCTCTCCTGTAATCACTGGAAAAGATACCCAGGTGCATCAAATACTAAAGGACAAAGACCACAGAGTGTGTTTCAGATCGAACCTGCCCTAGAACATGTCCAGAACCAGAGGAAATCACAACAGAAACACATTTATGGTCTATTTATGGTTGCAGGTACTCCCAATTCCTGAGATGTACAATACTGGCATGTAGTTTCTTTTCCATATATGTCAGTGAATCATCTGTTAGCACATTGATGTTATAGTTCCTTCAAAGTGCAGCTGCTTGCTTCACAGTGACTGTGTAAATAGCATTGGGATGTTTTATTTGCATCATCTGTGATTTTAGAATAAAAATGTGGAAATTGGTAAGAGGTGGGAAAGCCTGCTTTGGTAATTTCCCGATGAGAAAACTTTGTTTGGTCTCTAAGGGTGAAATTGAATTGTTTCATGCAGAAGTACTACAATTAGGACAATCAAACCATGACCTTTGTTGCTTGTGCATCTTCTTCTTTAATGGTCAGACTTTAGCGTACCTGATTGGACTTGGGTGTCAGGTCTTCTGAGGGTCTCATTTCTGATGAAAGGCTTTTACAAATCCCAGTGGAATAAGCAGTTCTGTCATTGGGCCCCATGCTGTACCTCAGCAAAATCAGGTCTGTGGCATTCATGTTATTGCAATTTTAGGGATGGGGAGGGAGGGAAGGCTTCAATGAATCCAAAAATGATGTGACTGACTAACCATGGCTCGTATTTTCAGTAATACTGGAATATATTTATAATCAAATTCTAGAGAATTACTGTTCTTTTGAGCACATTTGGAGTTACAGCAAACCAAAGCATCTCTAGCACTGTTTTCTCTCCTGGAGTAGAAAGAGCTTTGCAAAAGGCCAACTGAATCTTCTTTTGTATGCCCAATTAATCTCTTGCATAGCTGCTTTCTGGGGAGAGTGGGAAAATCAGAGCCTATACCTCATTCACCTGTAAGGAGAAAAAAGATGTCACTGCAAATGACTAAGGAAGTCCCACCCTTCCTTGTGCCTGATAGGTGTTCATTGAACCAAATCCTGAAAATCATCTGGGTGAAGCTAGTCTGTTTGCTTTTGGGTTAATTTAAGCTAAGTCAATTTCCCAGTCTTGTTCACCTATATGCATTCACAAGGCTGGTATCTGTGAGAGCGCGGTGCAATGGTTGGTGTGGGCAGTTAGAAACTGGATGACTGGGACCATCTTTCAGAAACACTATCTGCTCTACAAAATTATCACTAAACTATGGCGTTAAATAAAGGGAAGAAGATGAAGTTCATGGGTAATTCTGTGGTTTCCAGTACATTTTTATATACCCTGTTAGCATATTTACAACCTATTTAAAAATACATACTGTGCTAGTATAAATGCAAATCAGGACAGCTCAGAACTGTTTTTGGAACATCACATGTCCTACACAGGACATTCTAAGTACTTTGTAACTTAAATGGCAAAGATGATGGTTTTGGACAAAGGCTAGCTGTTAGCATGTAAGTTATTTACTGGAGAATTGGTTCTAGCTTTTTTAGAATGTCTGAGAATTCTAGCACTACATTTACTACTTTTTTTTTTTTTTCTTTAAATAAGCTTGGATACATAATTGTATACACTATTCAAATCTTTATTCTTCCTGAAATTATCTATGGTTTGATTGTGGAAGTGGATATATGTAAAAAGAGAAACAAAACCCCAAATAAGAAAGCAAATTTGACAACGTAAGGCATAAGTTGTTCTGATAGTTATTGCAAAACATTATTCTGTTTATATGAGAATATTAAAATTTCTAGAAAGTGTCAAGGATATTTTTCTTGCTTGAATATTATAGTAAAGTTTAACAACCATAGAAATAAATTAACCATGTTAATTTATCAATTTTTGGGTGGGATTTAGCTATTTTAAGTAAAATGGTAGTGACCCCATTGCTTGTATTTTAGAGTGTGTCTTTTGTTCTTCTGGTCAAGCATTTGTCTTCGAAACTGACTACTATCAGATGTTTCAGGGGCAAAGACTGAATAATAAGTAGGTAAGAGATAATATGCTTTTTGCAAAGATTTTACCTTCATCTTCTGCAGATAGATGCTTATGTAATCTATAAAGTATAAAATGTAATATCCATATGACATCCGGCTGGTTTTTTTTCTTTTAAAAAGTATAACTGCTTCTCCATATCAACTTCATCCCCTTTGCTCCTTCCTGAGGTATTTCCTTATCTAAGTTCTTCTTTTATGAGTTTTAATTTTCCCTGTATGTAAAAGTAAACCTTTTTTCTTTCTTTCCTGAGGGACTTTTTTGGTTACCATTTAGGTTGTGGGAAATTTGAGAGATTTGGCAGTGTGAAAGCTATAGGCAAAAATTGTTCTTCAACCCCGTCCTTTGAAAGTTCCCTGAAGATAGCAGGGCTTTGGGGATATAATTCTGGCATTCAACTATACGACTATAAGGCTGATGTAAAGAATTTTTCTTCTGTGATAGGCTGATTCTTGTGCCTGGATACTGGCACATGAGAAATGTGTTGGTCTAAACCAAAATAAATTTGGTCTGCCAACTGAGCCAATAGTCTTTGGAGAACTGGTGTAACATGTGCCCAGTCAAAGATATTCCAAGTAAATGAGCAGTCATATTCTTAATTTTTTGTTTCTGAGTGCTTTAACACTAGGTCTTCATGCCAAAAAAAAAAAAGCTCTATGGACAATGTGAGGATGTACAGTTGAGGAAAAAAAAAAAAAAAGAATCATAGAATCACGAAATATCTGTGTTGGAAGTGACCCACAAGGATCATAGACTCCAACTCCTGGGTCCCCAGAGGACCACCCAAAAAATCTGACCATGTTTATGAAAGTGTTATCCAAATGCTTCTTGAAACTGTATTGGATCTACCCAATGCATTAGAGAAGAGACTCTTGGCCTCTGAGACCCATCACGATCTCCAAAAATCCATGTGAAGTATTCCTAATACACTCCCTACTGGGGCTCTAATACAATCTCCTGTGGGTGTTTCCATAATCCCCTGAGACCACCTCTTTTCTAGACTCACTTTCAGTCAGGTGGTGTATCTGAAGCTTAATATAACTTGTTCTGTTACTGTGACAGGATATGCAGTAGCTTGCATTTGCTCCACCAGTTGTCCTATTGTTCTGATAAAGTATAAAAAGAGTATCCACTTCAAAAACATAGTAATGGCAGAATTCTGCTCCTTGATCATTTGCTATGTTGTTTTATCAGACGTATTTCTAACATTGTGAAACTCAAGTTAGTGGATAATAAAACCAGTGTACGTTACTAAATGCACAGAACACACATCTCTAAGTTAGAGTAGTAGTGTACTTGAAATCTTAACAGTCTAATCAAAGAGTTATTAGTAGTTCAGGCTTAATTTTTACAAAGAAAAAGACAGTAAACTCTCAGAGAATGACCCTTCATAATAATACAACAATGAAAGTTGCGTGCACAATTCTGCTATCTTCCTGCTTTTCTCTGCTGTTGTGCACTGCTCCCTTTGCTCCCTTTTTAGGGGATCAAATAATCGACGTCTCAAGTTATTTGCCAGGAGAAGTATAGTGCTCGATTGCCAAGGAACATGATATTGATATTGATGACTTCTTCCTCCTTACTCTAGGGTACATGTAGTAGGTATACTTTACATATATATTTTTAGCATGGTATTACAAGTCGATTTTTCTTAAATAGTCTGCAAATATCAACATTCACTGTATATGGAGCATCTGATATACGTTGAAAGAAATGGTGCATTTTATGTTAGATGTTTTTTCTTTTTTGCAACTAAAATGGTTTTGAACAATTCCAATATCTGCTCATCTTTTATTAGCCATGGATCTGTTGTTTTCAGCTCTCCCATGCTTGTGTTCCTGTAGGCTGGATATCATATCCTCGCTTTGGAGACCTCTGGTAGCAACTGTTGCCAGGAGTTATATTCCTCCTGTCTATATAAAAATTATATCTTATAATTCTGTGACAGTAAGTTAAAAAGTCGTACTAATGACTGAGTGATTTATGCACCTTGTTTTAGGAAATGGGGAGCATATATATATATATATATTTTTTTTGGTGACACTTAACAGGATCATGTCAACAGGTCTGTCCTTTTCAGAGAAATTAAAGGAACCTGGAGATTTGTTATAGAAGTCCCCAGAATTGTGTAGTAGTGTTACCTAGTAGTGTTTCATAGAGATGTTAAAAGCCATGCTCTAAATAACTTACAGAAGTCTATTCTACATAGGCTTCTGTTATTTTCAGAATACGTTATATAAAGTTGTACTAGCAGCCTACCACTTTGAGCAGTCAGTGTTAAAAGTGGCATGTATATTTTAGTAAGCATATCCAAGGCAGAGACGTAAGAGTTGCTTTTTCCTTGTTTGAACTCCCAAAGCATCTTTTCTGTATGTAAATAATAATAATAAATCATACCAGCTTGTTAGTACTTTAATCTTCTGTTTATTTTTTTCATCATATCAAAATATCAAAGTTGATCCTTTCTGGTCCTAGAGAGAGGAAGGTAACTATTTTGTTTAGAGCTGTCTGTTAAACAGAGGGATAGCAGTGTATTCATATTACATGCCTTTGTTACATATTATTCCGTGCCCTATATATATTGCAACATACCTACTTTTTCCAGGATCAGCTTTGTGTTGAATTGAAAGGCCTTTTCTTATAAAGGGAAGCATTATTTAGCAATGAGTTGAAGTTGGAAAGGACATAAGATCTGTGACTCCTCCACCTTGATTTCTGTCACAGCATTCAGGAAATACAGTTAGAATTCTGTTAAACAGCAAGAAAAGCCTGTGTTGATGCAAAGCAGAATTGTTTTATCTCAGCTGTCTGTTCATTATGGGAAACGATAGCATGGTAAGTATGTAATAAAGGTAACAAATAACCATGATGTCTGATTCGTCAAAAGATATGTTTAATTTGCTTTGCATATAAGTTTGAATGTTCCAAGTTTGTGGACTTGGAAAGCACCTCACCATAAACTATCCAGAAGTTTAATTATCTTATTCTGTTATGTTAAATTACTTAACAGCTTCTTCAAAGATGCTGTTCTGTGTTTGAATAAATACAACATGCAAAAATGTGAAAATTGCTTTTAGTATGATACCCAAGTGGGAAATGGTGGCTTTCTGGTGTCGTATTTTGAAGAGTTATTTAAAGATGTACAAAAGGACACTGTCACTCTGTTATTAATGTTAAAAATTGTTGATGCTTTGTGCAGTGTGTTTTTCTAATTAAAGGAAAGCTGTAGAGTACCATTTCCATAATCAACATGGGAACAGAAACTCAGCAAAATTCCACATATTTGCAGTGAAACTGCTCCTCAGCAACATAAAAACGTCTTTTATAGCATAAAGGCTGTAATTAGAATAAGTCAAATCAGTTGGAAACGATTAAAGCCAGAATAGGCTAAGCTGCCTTCTAAATATTTGTCTGGAGATTAGCCCTACTCTTACAGCCCCTGAGAAGCATCTTTGATTTACTTATAATGCTTGACATGGCAAAGATAATCCTGCAGAAGGCAAATGAACACAAATTTAGATGTGCTGTTAGGCTCTCTTTGTTGATTTGACAGGAGGCAGCATATTGGAAGTGATGTTGGAGAGAAATGAGTATAAGGTCACATTAGACAAATTGCTTTAAAAAAAAAAAAAAAGATCATCAATTTAAATTATTTTAAAAATGTACTCATTCTTTGAAGCTTTTAGGATGCACTTTAGAAGTCCATGTGGAATAATTTTCCGCAAGTCTGTGCGACAGTTGATGTGAGTCTCATTGTGTTTTAAATTATAGTCCTGAGATGGAACTTTCTGCTTGTTGCTTGTCTGACATCAACTATTAAAATACAAGTAAAGCTTGACAGGTATAAATCTGAAGAAGAAAAGAGATTATGTAAGAAGATCAGAATTGTTAATATTAATCAGCTAGTTTTAGGAGAATGGTGATTTGCTATATAGAACAGTTCCAGTAAAAGAACAAACAAGCACACAAACAAAAACCAGACAGTGTGCAGCCACTTTCTTACTGGCACCTTTATATTGCACTTTTGATAGCCGGAGAAGAAAAGAGAGAGGGAACTAATGCAGTTGATATATTGGAAGCATGGACTGGCCATTGCATTAACTTGTAGATTTAATCGCATCTGCAAAAAGTAACTATTATGAAAGCCAGCCTGTATTTTCAGATGATGAATCTCAGTATCAGTGTTAATGCTTGATTGCATAGGTGCAATATGTGTAATGATACAGAGAGGTGAAAAATTGTGAAATACATAAAACTGGAGGATTATAAATTATTTTGAAATGTTTGATTTATGACAAAGAGTTGACTAATTTGTACTTCATGTAGTTTTCCTCTCATTTAAAATCTGAAGAACACCCCAAACTTTTTGTTTAGCTGGTGAAAATGTAATCAGTCTAATGTATTCTCTTACTGAATTTTAAACAAGACCATTAAAACTCCTTTAACGTGCTAAAGTAAGCTTCAGAAAGGGTTTCCATTTCATCTTTATTGAACTGAGGCTATAGTACTCTTTCCCTTAGCACCACAGTGAGAGGCTGTCAATAATTCAATAGCCATGGCCTTGATGGGCCAAGGCCTAACTTAGACTTTAAACAGAGCCAAGCAGCTTGTCAAAGTGTGATGTGCTGTCAATGCCTGACTGATCTATACTGCATGAGATGTATCCCTGGGAATAAAAAGAAAGCAATTTTAGAAGTAGGCCTAGTGTGAAGCACCTGTTTGTTTGGAATTTTTAATAAGGGAAAGTTGTGTTAGTAATGAAGTTCAATGAAGTCATTGAGTTTTTGGTTAGAAGACCAATGCTAAATTCCTGTCTAATAGAATTGGTGCACTTCCAAGATCTTCAGGAAAAGATGTCATGATATTTGTAAATAATATTAGTGCTGTAGAGCAAGTTCACCAGGAGAGATACTTAAAAGCTGATAACAAGTAACTTTGCTTAATCCAAATTAACTATTTACATCTTTCAGTTTTCTTGATATATTAACATTCAGTATTGCAGTAATGATACTATTTGAAAACCATTTGTTTTCATTTTTTTCCACACACCTAAACTGACATATATGATGCATTCATATAATTTCCAAATGCTCTGCATTGAATTTCCTTGTATTTTATAGTCCACTTGGAAGCTGAAAAATTACTTGTTTTTCTAAGATAATAGCTTAGGAAAAAATAAAAGAAAAAATATGGTAACTAATTGTATTCTATTTCTCTTACATGTTTTATGTAAATGTATAAGCAGAATTATATCTAGGGTGCCTTTGAAAATGTATAATAAAGCTTAAATGAGACTTTCCCATATTTGTCTGAAAACAAAAAGCCAACGTTATTAAATATGTATTTAGTTGTTTTTAAAGCATTTTAATTTCACTCCTCCTGTTGTTAAGCTCCTCTTATGATAAGATTTACAGGAGAAAAGGAGAAAAGTAATATTGCTATTCTCACTTTGAATGCATTTGTTTTGTCATTGTTTTCTTTACAAATTCCTGTTTTTTGAAGATTCCATATCTACAGAAAGTTTTATGAGACATGTATATTCTTAGCCTTCAAGTAATATTTTAACAGAGACATAAACTAGTAGAAAAATAAATGAGGCTATTTTAATGCTTTATAAATGCTGAAAACTTGAGTTAATAAATTTGATAAAGTATTTTTTTTTCCTAAAAATTGTCTTATTTTAATTTTAAATAACTTTCTCCCTAAGTTCTAGTTTTTCATGAAGTTTCAGTATTTGGTCTGTGTTGATGATATTGTAACTTTCGTCTGTTGGGGGACAGGAGGAAACACAGCACTATCGTAGAATCAAAGAATATTATGAATTGGAAGGGACTTACAGGAATCATTGAGTGCAACTCCTGGCTCCACACAGACCTACCTAAAAACTAAACCGTATGTCTACGTGTTGCCTAAACACTCAGTTCTTGAACTCTGGCAGGTCAGAATAAAACATGATTGTTTCTCAAATAAGACTTTATTTTAATGATGTGTGTGCCTCATGAATGTACACTAATTGTGTCCCCACTGAAGACTGTTGAATGAAGAGATGGTGAGATTTTCATTAAAAAATGAAACAATCCTGTCTGAATTTAAGAAAAGATTGGACTGTGAACTTAGGCACATGGTCTGAACTTTTGGGTAGACCTGTGCGGTGTCAAGAGTTGGACTTGATGATCCTTAAGGGTCCCTTCCAACTCAGGATATTCTATGATTCTATGATAATCAAAAAAGGTACAGTTCTTTTGCTATGTTGTTCCTTAGCCTACTCAGTAAATGGTCCTCATTTGTTTCAGTGCAAAGTAAAACTGATTTGCTTAACCTACAGCTGAGAGTCGTGTATATGCTAGGACTCTTGATCTCTGTGAGAGTTTGTTTTGATGCTAGTCAGTCATACTCTATATTGTCCAAATAGGCAACAATTTTTCATGAAACAAGCTTCACTGCCCTTCAATTTACCTACAGTGGTTGAGGTGCTGTGTGCTCATTGCACTTGACAATGTAGAGCAATTACACTGGTGCAACACTTTTCATGGCAACAGCCTTTTTGTTACAAAAATTTTGTGACAGACATGTCTGTGGCAGTATCCCAGATTGTGGGATATTTTTGATTCTCAGTGCATTACACAGAAATAAAATAAAGCAAAAGAATCCATTTTTAACTTTTGATTTTGAAACATGTTGTACACGTTGATGCTGTATTGCCTTGAGTGATGGGCTAAAGACTGTGTGAGGTTGTTGCGCACAATCATAAATGAGCCGAGGCTGAACTTGAATAAGAGTGGATCCTGTATATAGTGCTGTGCACTGAATATAAGGATAGTGACTAGATGTGATTGAATATTAACATGCTTGCAAAAATATTAATTTAAAGACACTCCACTGAGATTGGAGTGAGATGTAGGGGCTTGGTTACTCGACAGGTCTTTGCTTAAATACTTAACTGGGCGAGTGAGATTTGGTTGGCTTTTAACAGAAGGTCTGTGGAAGTATTGGAACACCCTTCTTGTCCAGACTATTCTTTGCTACTCTGAACTTAGAAGACACTCTGGTGTATTATACATATTATATATATAATAACAATGTATTATATGTACAATAACAATGTATTATACATTATCTGGGCATATACCTATGTCTGAATAGTTATGCAATGCATGTGACAGTAACATTTGTTAGAATTAAGTTATTCTAAAACCAGTTGGAGTAGTTGACCTTTGAGAATGTGTCCTTATGGGTTTTTCCCCCTCAACTGTATAAATTAGTCAACAGGTACAGTGCAACTCTCACAAGCTTTTGTCATCACAGAAGTCTAATTTTTTTTGCTGACCATCATAATTTCTCTGTGTAGGAGAAGTAAGGAAGGTTTTACAATGAACACAAGATGGTGTGATCACTACCATTTGGAACTGTGGATAACCTTGATTTTCAAATTTTATTGATGGCCTATAGACATTTGAAATGGGGCTACTTACTAATGTGCGTAACTTTGGGCACTCAATTTAGAAAGTACTTGCAAGGTTACCCAGCTAAAGATCATGGCAAGAATTAAGATTGTTTCACTTAGGGACTATAGAAAATGACAGAAAGGTAAAGAACATACAACAACAATAACAAAAACCAATCACTTTATTTAATCAATATTTGTTATGGCACAGATTCCAAAAGAGAATGGAAATACTTGCTGTGTTTGTTTTGTTCGTTTCCTTTTTTTTTTTTTTTTGTTAAGTATTTTATGTGTCTCAGGTGTTAGAAATACCAAATCAAAAGCTGAATATAGTGCTACATAAGAGAGTTTTCAGGCATGTTGATCAATTCTGCACATCCATACATTGTTTGGATTTCAGCATGTGTTTGGTAGTTGTTATGCATTGGTACCTTTAGCTAATATAATCAGAAAAGAATCCATTAAGTTTTCTGATATTACCTTTCAATATAAAACTATCCAAACCTTACAAATTTATTTATTTATTTATTTATTCACTTCTATGTATGGAAGGAACTGCATTTTTTTGGAATCCTGGGTGTAGTACAAGTTTGAAAACAGCCTTGCTTATTGTACAGAATCATTAGAAGCTCTGTATCTGGGAAACAGACGAAAGTCGAATGGCTAGGTGAAAGTGAATAAAAATGAGGAGACTCACAAACTGCTTTTGCTCCAGGGCTGGTTTTAATGAGCTTGTCCCTAATGAGTTGTCCCTGCAACTAGCTTCAGGCCTAAACAGATGAGGCAGGGGTTCTGCTAAATTTTTGATGGGATTTGCACTGGTTTTATGAGAAAGCAAGCAGTAGAGAGTGCTAAGTTGTGTCATGAATCTTTTACGAGACTGGATTGTTGTCCGTCTTGTCAATGGGGATTGTACGACCTGATTGCTAATAGAAGACATGCGACACGCTTGTTGTACTGACAAACTTGAATAAATCAGGCAGCACATATGTCAAGGAAAGATTTGGTTTGTCAGGAGCAGGAACTTGATGACCAATAAATGAGGTTTTCTAAAAATTCCAATCACTGTGCGTTATTGAATTAGATTATTGAATGGTTTTGTTTGCAACTAGGTATAGACATTTACAGAAACAGACTGTTTCTGTAATAGAGCTTACCATAGACCAATTTACGTTGTTGTAATGCAAAGATAGATTTAAAATAAATCAGTCATTTTTTGATGCTTTTATGTTGTAAGATTTGTATTGCTAGATAAATTTTATTTTTAATTTTATGGACTTTTGTTGGTATTATAGTAGCAGGCTTTTTAGCTTCAGGAGTAAAAGAGAACTTTTTTGAAAATCTTTCAATTTGAGAGATTCTTTTTAATGTTTCAAAAAAGTCAATTGTTAACATGAAAAACTGTCCATAAAATATTTCTTCTATTTCACTCATCCACCAATGTTTTCCTGGTGGCTTAGAAGGTTAAAAAAAAAAATGCTTATCTGGCAGCTTTTATTGTATGTAGTAGAGTGCTTTTATTCCCTCATCCGTATGTAGAGATGCATTGCACCCACATTGATCATATAATGCATATAAATTGGCCTTACTTTCCTTAGCTGCTTCTATTGAATTCACACCAAGTTTTGGCAAGCAGGCTGTAGTATGAATAATTGTTTAAGTTTAAAGTCTACTAGTTTTCCAGCATGTAAGTGTTGCTCAGAAAGCATAGGAAATACTTAATTTCTTTGAAAATTGACATTTTGTAGATAAATTAACTTCTAAAGCTATTCCTCAACAGTAGCTTGAGTCCTTATCTTATATTTAATTTCCTGTAAAATATAAATACAGGTCAATGGTGGAAGGAAGATAAGTACATAATTTTTTGTTTTACAAAACTGAACTAAAAACTACTTGTGTGGAAAAAAAATAATTAACTAGGATATTATTCTTGTAAAATGATGTTTCTCCTTAAAGTTTATCAACTGAATAACAGTTGCATTAGAAATTTGGGATTTTTTTTTTTTCAACTGTAAATAGCAGAAACTCATTAATCAATGAATTCAGAAGTTGTCATTTTCATATATATTAATCTGCCTCCATGGTACTTAATTAATCGAAATGCAAAATAGCAGAACTCAAAAGCAAAATGCAGGGAGATGTAGGGGTCATCACAAATATATTTAACGCTTCTCAAAGACAAAGGTAAATTCTTTGAGATTAAAAAACATATACATCAAAACTTAGTTTTCTTTCTGTTGGTCAGTTATTTTCTGACCTTTTCTTGCTAATTTTGAGCATTATCAGGTACTGCTGAGCATTATCAAGTACTTATTGAGCATTTTCAAGTACTGCTGTTAGTCAGTCCAAACAGTAAAGATCATAAGCTTGTGGGAAGCTTTCTGTACGTTTGGCATGGGGACAACTGTTCTGAAGGACATAGATTGTAACCTATGGAAGGTGGGGAAGTCTTTATTCAGGTTAGATCTACTTCTGGAGGGAATGGTTAAAGCAAGCAACTTTGTTCATCCCAGCCACGCAGTTGCTTAAATTATTAGTGGTAAATTCATATTCAGTGTTTGGTAAGTTCCCATCAGTTCAGCTGTGTTTGTGCTCATGTGTGAGCGAGACAAGATTCTACTCCTTTGCTGGGGTAGATGATCCCCAAGTATGTGTTTTTCCTGAGAGATCTGTGGGGTTAAATTTCAGGCAGATGTGTATTAGGTTTTCATTATGGAGTGTGCAATTTCATCAGGAAGAATGTATTTTTTGAGCTTTTACCACTAGTGTAACAGTGTGTACCCTATTGCTTTCAGCATAGAGAAGAAATCCTCTTATCTTCCTTAAAAATTCATAAAACATCAGATTTAGATTACAATTGTTAAAGTTACTAGTCTTTTTTTTTTTTTTTTTTTTTTTTTTTTTGGGTAGGGTAGAGGGGGGAGAAGGACAGGACTTTCCTTTCCTGGACCTAAATGGAAGCTAAGCTGTTTTTTTTTAAACCCTGGCCTTTGTTTCGAGACTGAATGACTCAATCCCAGTTAAGATAGAAATTAAGTTTACAAGGTGAAACTTATTTGAGTTTTCTGTGTTTTGTTTTTCTTTCCGTGGATCTTGTGATAAATGAATAGGCTTTCCCTCTTCCTGTTCTGTACTGAGATGCGGTTGTCATCAATACACCAGGAGAAATTAGTGACTTGCATGAAGTTCTACTCATTTTAGTCCACTCTTAAATTATTTTTACAGTAAAAAACACAAGTTTCTCAAGTTAGCGTATTGTATTTGATTTAGATGTGCAATGTATGGTGATAGTTTTGGACTGTAAACATCAAATAGATTTATTTTTTGTTTGATGAACTTTCTTTTCTATTTTATCAGGAAGCTTGTAGTCAGCAGGAAGTTAAGTTGACGACTGGAACAATGACATTAAATCCCCTCCTTTTCCCTCTTGCTGAAGTACGTCTGTAACTGTTAGCCTTCCAGATACACAGGAGTCAATTCTCCTAAGCAGGATGTAGTAAAGGAAAAGGTATAGCAGGTACTTTCTTAGAACACATTATTTTGTAAGACTTATGTGAATACTAAATGTAAATATTTTTATACTAAGTTTTCCTTCTCTCTTTTCTCCCTCAACTTTAGTATATTTTAAATACTGAATGCCTGGACAATTTTCCTAAAATAAGTAAAGGTGTGTGCACTCTAGATTGTGCTCTAGCTTATATTAAATTTAAAGCGGTATAACTCTGGTGAAGTCATAAATGATTTTTTTTTTTTTTTCACATGTAAAGGTTTTCATGCTTTATGTTTCCTTTAGAAGATTTAAAATGATTCATGACACACTCTTGGACTGACAACACAGAAATGTTGCTCATCTATTAAGTAGGTTGGCCTAGGGAGAATTTTTCTCCATCTCCAGACCAGTTTAGCTTAGTGTTCTCACAGGACCTCTTCATATAATTCCCTCATCTATGCTCAGTTATTGGCATTTCTACTCACTGGAAATTTTGATGTATTTCTAAATGTTTTTGAGGATCTGAACAGTGCCCACCAGCTTCCTTCAGAAATATCAAAAAGCTGATTGCTCCACTTACACTATCAAGAGAATCAAGGACATGGGTAAATTTGAGTAACTGGTCTGAGGTTCAGTAGCTTTTTCTCTTTCTGGAGACTGCTGTTTCCTGTGTTGGTCCTTGGAAAGTGTCAGTTTTATTGTGATACATTAACAATTAACCTAGTTATTTGAATAATAATGTGTAAAAACATGTGTTGTGATACTGCTTATGACTCTTTTTTTTCTTTATTAGATTGTTTTTGCATTTTTCTTAGAACAGGCTTACTAAACATGCTATATACTTCATCACAGCCATACACAGACAGTAACAAATACATATCGGTTTCAGCTGAGACCACTGGCCAGACCTCCTCCCCACCTCCCAATTCCCTAATCTAATCTAACTCTGTAGGGTTTATGGGGGTTCATTTAAGCAGCAGAAGCTGTGCTATAATTGTTACGTGTGCCAGCAGTGATTTGTACCATCTGGGTATGAAAAAAAGAGGCTAGTACTACCGCAGAGAAAGATCTTTATTCTATTACTAAGCCAATATAATTCAAGAGTGGCTGCAGAGCAATTGGAAACTGAGAAATGGGCAGCTATGTAGTTATAGTGAAATGTCAAAGTATAATGAAACAAGGGAACTGTACTGCTTCATGATATGAGCCAAGTTACAAGCAGGTGGCAGCAGTAAATATGTATATAAATAACAATATGGATGAAATGTCAAGGTTTCCAGCTGGCTTTGTAAAGGCATTTCAGGAATATTATACTTAGAGTAACAATGTAGTTTGACAATTTAATACAAATATGTATCACTTCAAAATTCATATATTTACATTAGAGGCTTAAGCATCCTCAGATTTTGTCACACTTAAAATTTAGCTTCTCGCCTTACCTTTAGTTAAAACAGCCTAATGTCTTGTGAAATTTCAAACCTACTGTATGTTTTATGGGAGACTTCCTTTCACATCGGACACCTTGTTATTCCACATAATGAAACTTGCAGTGCTTCCAGCAGTATTTTTTTTCTGAATATGAATATCGACTAAGACATCTTGCGTGCAGTATTACAGATCTGTATATGAAGTCCTGTTTCCATGCCAAGCCTGTAAATGTACATAAGACAAAAAATGATGTCCAAGTTTTTGCTAGCTAGGACAGAAGCAAAATGCTCTGAATAAAGACAGACCCTTCAACCTGGAGAGCAGGCATAAACATTTTTAGAGAACTCTTCAGGACATTTCATACTTAAGCCTAACATACCACCTTCTGCTATCAATTCAGTAGTATTATGAGCCTTGAAAAAAGAAGTTCTCCTGATCAACTTTATAAAAGTTTCACAATAGAGAGCATCAAAGAAAAAGAAGAAAAAGCATTTTAAAGTAGTTTGTTTTTTTTTGTTGTTGTTGTTTTTTTGTTTGTTTGTTTGTTTTGTTTTTTATTTAACATGGCGGTTCATATCCCTTTCTGGAAGAACTCTGACGGACGTAAATGCAGAAGCAGAAAGAACGTGGACATTTTTCAAAAGTTTTCAATGCAAGTACCTATAGTCACATTTCAAGTAACCAGAAAATGATGAATTGATTAGAAAAGTAGAAAATAATGAAAATAACATCTTTGCGGGAAACCAAATATGTTAACAGTTTTTTAAACGAAGTTTACGTTCTGTTTTACTGAGTAGATCCTTTAGAGAGCAATCAGTAGCATTGCCATGGGTTCCATCTTTTCACTTTGGTTTTGTGTCCTGAAGGTAAAGAAAATTACTGTGTTTACATTCTAGTATTTCGTAATTAGATTAACACAAGCTAGACTGTTCTCAACATACTGATATTTTAGTGATAAATTAGTACACTTGTGCCAAAAGCTAGGAAATTATACTCAAACTCTAACACTTTTTTCAGTCTAGATACTTCTGAAAATCAAATACTGATATAAAGTTGTTAGAACTAGAGATTACTACTCTAACAATAACTGTACCGTGGGTGCTAATGGGCTAAAGATTGTGACCTGGTTTCAGTTAGGATAGAGTTAATTTTCCTCCTAGGAGCTGGTAGAATACTATAATTTGGCTTAGGATGAGAAGAGTGCTGATAACATGCTGATGTTTTAATTGTTGCAGAGCAGTGCTTACACCAAGCCAAGGACTTTCCAGCTTCTTGCTTTGTCCTGCCAGTGGGCAGGCTGGGGGTGCAGCAAGAGCTGGGAGGAGACAGACCCAGGACAGCTGACCCAAAGTGGCCAAAGGGGTATTCCATACCATCTGGGGTCATGCTATATAGAGGGGTGTCTGACCGGGGAGCTGGCTGCTCGGGGATAGGCTGGGCATCAATCAGCGGATGGTGAGCAATTGCATTGTGCATCACTTGTTTTGTACACATTATTGGTAGTAGTACTATTATCATCATTATTATTATTTTCCTGTCTTAATAAACCATCTTTATCTCAACCCACAGGCTACACTTTCCCATTTCTCTTCCCCATCGCAGAGAGGGAGGGGGGAGGGTGAGTGAATGGCTGTGTGGTGTTTAGCTGCCGGGTGGGTTAAACCACAACAGGTTGTTTGTCAAAAATCAACTTAAAACTGCTTACTGAGTTTTTATACTGAAGTGAATCACCTTTCAGTGTATTGTCACTTAAATACAGACATAATGTAGGTGTACAAGTTTTATAGACCTGGATTAATTCCAGAGTAAACAGTGAGCACTCTGCTGAAAGGCCCTAAACATAGTCATTCATACTGAAATTCCCTTGCATAGTTTGCCAATGGGCTAAGTGTCTCAAGTATTTTATCCTTTTTTTATGCAGCAAGATGCTAATATTCTCCATGCTGTACTGTAATACTGAGAAAGATTGGTAATTATAAAGAGGGAAGAAAAATATTTAATTGATTATGGTTAGATTTGCTTCTCTCTAATATTAAAGTGATATAATTCCTAAATTCATGCCACATTGATATGTTTTGAATTGGAATTAGCTAGAAATGAAATCTAGTTTTCCAAAGTGGAATTCATCCAATATTCCCATACCCCAACACAGCATAGATACGTATATATATTCTAAAATCAGCTACTATACTTAGTATACTAGCATTTCCTTTTAAAAATCAGACATGAGTCCATTCATTATAAGAATCACAAGATCTGAAGACATTAATTACTTTCACACTGTACTTGTCTGATTTTAGAGTCTTTCTAGCCATTTTAAAATTGTAGCACAATTTGTTTTTGAACTGAACCTTTCATCTACCTTGCTTTTGTTTCATCTTGTGACCTTTACTTTGACACAAACAATATTATCAGGATAGTGGAGACCTTACATGTAGCTTTCGATTAGCAATACCTTGCTCATTCATGGTATTGTTGGGAGGTAGTCTCCCATTATTGGGAGGTACTTTTTTTTTTTTTTTTCGGATGTGGTATTTAATGCATTCTAATACAGAAAATATATCAAAAGATGTGGAAATGCCCTTTTATTTCACTTCTTTTAGTGCCTTTGAAGACTGCTACAGTGAATTCATAAAGAATTGCTGGGGTTTGAACTCCGTTGGTCCAAACAACAGCAATTTCATCGGCTGCTCATACCTATCAATTACAAGAGCAAGGAATTTTGTGTTTTCTTTCTTCAGGCCCCCCAAAAGACAGGCAAGAACAGCTATTAAAAAAAAATCACAAAAAAAACACCACCAGCAACAAATAAAAACAAGGTAGCAGGTGAGTGCCGCTACATGAAGGATGTAACTGACATTACAAAAACAAGTGTAAAAGAGGTTTAATTTGTCTAATACTAAAGTTGCATAAAGATCTTGCTTGTCTAGAAATGTTAGAACATCATATGTGAGAGGTTAGACAACAGGGAATTAAAACTGAAAACTAAAGGCAAATCCAAGTAACTTTATAGAGGAACTTAAATCAGCATGCCTGATAGAAATTTAAGATTAACCTTTTATATATTGAAATAAATCAATGGGTCATCATAGAATATGTAAAGATGGTGAAGTGGGAAGTAGAACTATTCTTACTAGGTCAGATGCATTCTGTAGAACTGGGGTGAGCAGGAACTTGGAAAACATGTAAATTAATATGCAACAATTCCAAGCTTTCGTTTCCAGGTAGCAACCTTAATACAAAAAGGAGATAGCATAGGAGAAAACTAGTTCCATTTAGTTGAGTATCATATGGGAAATGCAGGCTACAAAATGTGATTTCAGCTTTGCAAACATGATGATCAAGTAACTGAGCTATAATGGTATTTCCACCTATTGTTAATAAAATAATTGGAATAAATTTATTGTGCAATCACTTAACTTTTATCTAACATATAGATCTAAATATAACAGTACTGGAACCATGCCTATGAAGAAGAAAAGCATTATTTCTTCTGTAGGGACCTGTTTGGGTATTCTAGGCCAAGGATAGCTACAATCTTGCACAGAAGCAATGGAAAATTTCAGCAACCTTGTCAATTAAAGGTCTGAATTTGGAATCTGAACTTTCTTAATGTCAAGCAGGATAATCCTCTGGGATCTAGAGAAGGTCAATTTTAGGAAAATTTGAGTCAGTTGTACCTGTCTGGTACATTACTTGTATAGTTACAGCTCATGGAAAATTAAAGGAGTTTTGATTTTTAAGAAAAGCCTAAAAATAAATTCTATGTAACTTTGATATCAGTGATCATTATTTTAAATAGTCCAAAATCTTGTCTTATTTATGTATTTATTTATCTATTTATTTATTTATTTTATCTTGCACTATAATGAGGAAGAGTTAATTCAGCTTTTCTGGAATTTATCCCAGGTCCACAAAGCCTAAAATTATTTGTAGCCACTGAGGATTAATTGGATTTCGATAATTAGGCAGCTTTTAGTCCAGCTCTTAATAGACATATATTAATCAATTGAAAATGTTACTATCTTCAGTAACCTACAAAGGATTTGTTGTAGATGATTCTTATACAGTCTCTGGTTTTAGGTACTCAAATTTAGCTTTGTAGGTTTCTGTATGCCATACCTATATATCATTTACACAGATAGGTAATATACTGGGATAAATGCAGAAATGATAATGTGAACACTTCTGGTTTTGTCTTGGCAGATGTGATATTTTGGGTATAAATAATAGATAAATAGGGTGATTATATTTAGCTGACAGTACTGGCACTACTTAGTAGTGCAAATTTCGTCGTGCATTAGAACCTGCTTCTGACATTTTTCAAAAAGTTACCAACTGAATGCAGCTGCTAATATTAAATAAATGCAGTAGAGAGGTGTCATAAATTTTTATCTGTTTATATGATATTTTAATAACTAAGTATTAAATAAGATGCTAACACTTGGAATTCGGTTTAAATGAGTGAAACCTACAGACCCAAAGAAAAAATGTTACCCTTAAAGGACGGGTCATTGCTTTTTCCTAGGAAGCGATCAAAACTTGCTTCATTGAAAAAGTGGTTAACCACTGCTGCAGCATGCCGATGCTTAGGTTTCTTTTCCATGTCATTTTTCTGTACCCGCTACAAAGACTGTGAAGGTAGACAGCTGAAGGACCTCCTAGAATAAAGGACAATATGTGTGGCAGACTTCCCCATGAGATTCCATCACATTTGGTTTAAACGCTTCATATTCATATTGAGTCTCTTTTATGCTGGTTTTAAGCTGATTATACCTAGAGGCCATTAAATGTTATCAGATACTTTATATTTGCAATTGTGAATGCAGTGCATGGTATGAAATTCTGTTTAAGGGGAATGTTTGACATGGAGTATGAACATATTAAAGTGAATGCACTTTAAGAAAACTCAGAGGTTGAGGGCAGCTTTTTTTATTTTTTTTTATTTTTTTCCCAGAATTACTCTTTCAATTGTTGAACGTAGCTTTTGACTGAGGTATGACAAAATGATGTAGATTTTAAAGTATCTGTCCTTGTTGTGTTTGTTTATTTTTTTTTATTATCATAAAAACACAAAACCTCATATAGTCTACCCTTTTTGTCTAGCAGTCCAAAATGTGATTATAAGGAGTATAAAGCTTGAAATGACACAGAGTACTTGGAGATCTACTTCTGATGTTCCGTTTGATTACACTCACCATAAATGATTCAGCTGATATCCTGAATATCTGAAGAGTTAAAATAGATAGGAGTAATGAACAGAGTCAGATGGGAATAAACTGATGGGTATTCCTCAGTCTCTATTGGAGAAAGATCTTTAACTATCATGTACAAGGTTAAATTTCTTCTCTGGTAGGAAACAGAACAGAATATCTGGACTATATTTAAAAAAAAATACTAAGCCAGCAGAATTTTAATCCTCAAAGCACTTCAGGAGCTGTACTCCTGACAACATATATGATAGAGAAGTAAGTAACCAGTATATAAGGGAAGAAATAGAGATATGATCTAGGTAGCTCAGTGGATCATTGCCGAAAATGGTCTGAAAGTTCTGGAGTCATTCACTTGTTCCATGGCTATTTGACCAGTACCAGCTTTTCTTTGAAGAGAAGGAAAGAATATGTAGATACTCAAATAATAATATTATTTTCAGGATGTTCTACAGCAGAAATGTAAAATAAAAATGGTCTTTGAGAATCTTGGATACACCTTCCTAAACAAAATCTTTTTTTTTTTTTTTTTTTTTTTTTTTTTTACAGTTAATAAAACAGTTTTTTATACATACATACAAGATGTTACAAGAGTAACATCTGTATTATAATAATGATTAAGGGAGGTGGAAACATGATTTCTTCCTTAAGGAAGTCATGCCTGTTCTTTAGCAAATCTGTCACAACCTTATGAAAGCTTCTCTTCTGCAGAAGTGAAATACATTAGTCAACAAAAAGTTTCATTTGCTTTACCTTGAAGTGAATATGCATCATTAATTATCCCAATGTTGTGTTACATGGAGATTCTTTATGTCTGTTTTGTGGGTAATGTGTACCATTAGACAAAGTCATTGTTTGGATGAGAATACCTCATGTATTAACAAATCCTGTTTAGGATTTCAGAACTGCTAAAGCACATCCTAAACAGAAAAAACCTATGGAAGTTGAAAATAACATTTTACAAGTATGTCTTAAAATGTTTATATATTTTTTAAGTCATATTCTTTAATTACTGAAAATACTTATGGAATTGACTTTTCTGAAGTGCAAATGTTACTTCTGTCATATAGTCAGAGGTCTGGACCAAGACAGAATTTCAGTTAATGCCTGTCAATGAGAATTACTGGATCCTTCTTTTGCTTGTGCTCCTGAAGAGCTTTGTGGTCATGGACAAATTATGAAATCTCTCCATACTTCTTTTCTCTGTCTTTGAAATGTATGATTCATCTTCAAAGAATTGCAGATTCTCAGCAAAATTAACACATGCATATTTGTATTGAGTATTGTAGAGAGTATTTGGTCTGAGTATTCAGCTCTAGCAACCCATATTGAGAAGATTTAAGGCATTTCTGCTTCTGACTTTGTGTGTTACCTCTCTGCCAAAAATTACTGCCCTCATAACAGAGTTCATAGAAGAGGCAGTATACAAACTGTTTAACAGTGCTGTTTATAGCCCTGGAGTATTAACTTAAGCTGCCATCACTTTCACGTTGGTTGAGTAGTGGACACAGCACCTGTTTTTCCATATCTGCCTTGGAAGTAGAGGAGTAGGTCAGACCACTAGGAGCAGCACTATCTGAAACCACATGGGTATAAAGCATGAGGATGAAATGTTCTGTGTGCTGCACTCAAATGGCTCTAACAGAAATTACTTCATAGTGATAGCTGACTGCTAAGTAATTTGATGAGTTCAGGTCTAATGAAAGTTGAGCAAAAACTTTGTTGTTGTCCTGTTTTGCTGTAAAGTGGTGTAAACAGCATACTGTTGCAGGTATTAAAGATACAGATATCTGCCTCTATACATTAGTTTAAATTAATTCTGGATTATTTAGCTCATCTTACCTTTCTGGACTGAATTTTCTTAATTTAAAAATTTCGCTTGTAAGAAGAAACATTTTTCTTCTCTTCATACCCTCCTCCTCCTCCCCCCCTCCCCCCCCCATTGGTTGTTATAATTTAATGAGAAGAAATAACTTAAACACTTAATTAGACACTAACTACAAATTAGAGTCATGTGAATTTTAGTATCTTTCATGTAAAAAGGTTTACAGAAAGTTTGGTGCTCCTTCAAATGGTTTGGCATTGTCTTTCTTTATTAAAACAAAATATAAGTTAAAGGAATTGAATTTTGCTTACAATTCTTTAAATGCTTACGTATTTTTAATGTAATTTTTAAAGATGTGTTTAACTTCACAAAATTAACAATTGCAGTAAATCAGCCAAATTTGTAGTGAACAATTGAAACAAATTTTTGTTTGTTTTTTATGGTGAAATCTGGTAAGATTTCAAGGTTGGGGATGTAACTTTATTTCAGAAATAAATAAATTTTTGAAATTTATTTATTTTATTTATTTCTGAAAGACATTTTCTCACTAGGGATGCTTTCAGAACTGGTAAAGCACCAAGACTTCTTACAAATCAGCAGTAAGATTTGTAAGATTAGTTTCTATTATATAACAGTCTGAATGAATGAAAATATACTTCACCACTAATATGCATATTAAAAGTGTGTTTTAACATGAATTTTGTAATCAGAAAGCTGTTTCTGCTATGGCTATTTTCAGATTGCATTTATCATCCCAGATTTGAAAAGGGAAGATTTTTGATGTATATTCGGAATATGACAGTTAACTATGTCCACAGTTATCTATGCCTTTGGTCTATGTTATGTATGGTCTATTCGATAACAAATTAAATTTTGGAGAAGGAAAGGATTTTAGGTAAAGGCCTCATAAATATGAAGTTTTTGTACTTTCAAAGTTCAAAATCATAAGTTCAATAATTTGAAAAAGAAGGTGAATATTGTTAAGCACAATTTTGGAACCAGTGCTATTTTTACTAGTGCTATTTCTCATGAATATTTTCTGTTCTATTTGTGTCCCTTTATTTAGATTTGCAGGAATTAAAAGCACAAAAGTGTTCCTTCTTCTTACTTAGAAACTTAACAAACACAAAAAATGCAGCAGTGCTGTTACCACCTACAAACCTGAGTCTTTGGATGATGATTTATATTGGTCTATTTCACTCTGAGAATCTTTCCTTTTTCCTGCTTTTTCTATATGCACCATTCCTCTGATTCAAGGATTACTAACTTTAGGCATGTGATCTAGCTGATGTCTTCCCTGGGTGTAAGATCTCACAGTTCTCAGATGGTAGCACGTCACATCATATCTAAGGGTAGACAAATAACATTATATCATTCCAATTTATTTGTTGGAGTTTATCTTTGAAAGTGAAAAGCTTTTAAAGCTTAATTCTGATTTTTTAATTAAATACTAGACTGTTAAAATAAATGTTTTTCTGAAGTGCTTCATGCAATTATGAGAGATTCATTTCTGGGCCTTTACTTCTACCTTGTTCTTTTCTTCACAAAGTCCCTTCCCAAAAGAATCTTTGAGCACTTACCGATAAATCTCAGTTTCTCTGGTGACTGATGCCTCTCCAGGTTGCCAACTTTATATTCATTTGGAATCTGTAGCTCCACCCTTAAAATTTAATATGGCCATTCTCAAATATGCCTTCCTTGATGCAGAAACCCCAAACAAGTTGAATGGTTCATTGATGGAGCTACATCTGTCCCTCTGTATGAATGGTGGGACATTCATACATTTCAGTCAATTTCTCAGCTTGTTTTCTGAGGCTAACAGCAGTTGTCAACATCAGTGTTGATTTTCTAGTCATCTCCTGAAGAAAAGCAATTTCAGATAATTAACTGATTTCACTGTACTGGAATGTGTCAACAATAATCTGAATTTTGTTCAGAGCAGTGGCCCTGGTGTATTGTTCGTCTCTTTCATTTAACCACTGTTTCTTGCAGTAAGTGCCTTAATAGTAACATGCATATCTTAGTTATGGTTTTATCTGTGAGAATGTTACCCTTTTTAATATCTGATGATATTTGCAAGGAAACTTCATATACCACACAACAGGAAAAGTAGATCTTCTCTTTGGAACCCCATGTTATTACAACAGCATAAACCTTTGAACTGGTTCATGTGAATTCAGCCAAAGTTAACATATCTTTTTGTTAAGTTTAACTTTTCCAAGTGGGCCCAGTTTAGTCTCAGCCCCATAAATAAGTTGCAAAACTGTGTCGAAATGGAAAGAAGATAACAAGTTCTAGGATCCAGGAAAAATACTTGATGAACCCTAAGAACATACTGCTGAACAATATGAAGAATGAAAAGACCCTTCTCTATCCTGCCTTTTTTCATCATAGCATGAAATACACATTTTGCAAATGCATTGAAATAGTAAGAGTTAGAATGTGACCTGTGTTAACTCAAAACCAAGTTTGAAACATATTTTGATTAAAATGGTTGATAGTGAGCCAGGTTGCCTGGAAGTCTTTTAAAAAGATTATTTTTATGTACCTTCATAGAAAAAAACAGCTGACAGGACTAGCATGACCAATATCAATTCACCATCATTGTAGTTTATGCTACTTTCTTGTAGCCTATACATTCTGTTGTAATGCAGAAGAACTAACTTTTAAATACTTCATTTTTACTTGTATTGCCCTTATATCCTACAGGATCTTTCTGAAAAATAGTATATCGAACAGCATGAATTCTCAGCATATTAGTGCTTAACAGTCTATTCACAAGCAGTCCATGTGGCAGCACATCATCCTGCAGTACTGATTTGTAGTCTCAGGGTAACGTGTTCTCTAGAAATTAAACATTCCTTTTCCAAATTCTCATTCCAACTAAATGCCACAGTAGCTTATGGCACTTTCGTACAAGAAGCAGCATATTTGAAAACTGCTTATCTGACCTAGTGACCCTCTTGCAGGATTTATTTCTGCAAATAACAAGATAGCCTTGCACTGACTGTTTGCCTCACTGTTATCATCACCATGATCCAGATTTTTGCTGTCATTTTTATGCTGTTTTTGAAGTCAGTGTACTTCACAGAACAAATCTGTGGATTCTACAGTTGAGAATCACCAATAAATTATGTAGACAAAGAATTGTCTGCAAATAAAGATGTTCCTAGGACTAGCAATTAAGTGTTTAATGACAGAGTAAAAATAAATTTCACATTATATATTCCTGCTATGTGTGGAAACAAATGAGGAAAAAAAAAATCAAAGTATGACACTCACCCTCTTATTAATAGGTTTGTTTTAGGAAGCTAGCAGTGCTTGCTTCTGGACTGAAGGATACCGCAATTCTAAATAGGAAATGGCCTCATTGAAAACATCTACAAGCAGGTTTTTTAATTGTCATTTTTTGGACATAGGAAATATTTAGGCTTTATTTATGCTCTTGTGTTGTTAATTTATACTGCAAAGAAAGTAGGGCACTTGCAGATGATTCTGAAATCTAAATTAAACTTAAGCTTTCCACATCATTGTGGCAGAGCAATGGCAGATCACAAAACTGAAGGAGGAATTAGGATGTCTTATCAGTCTTGCCTCCCTGTTGGCTTTATCAGTCAGGCTTTACTTGACTAGGAAGGCTGGCCTGTTCTTCAGTGGTGGAAGGTCTTAGTGGAACATACATCTGACAGTACTGCAGCCTCCCTTCTTTTGCATATTGTAGTGCTGCTTTTTGAATGAACTTTTCTCCTGTGATGTGCTATTTATTTGTTTGTTATTGTACATGGTATATACACATGTATATACCATGCTAACTTGTTTGGGCATGCACTCACAAATAGTTTTGTGTGACCAATAGCTGTTGTTGATAGCTTAAATGATTTCAGCTTTTCAATCTGTTTTACTATTAAGCAATAATCTACTATTAGTGTTAACTCACTGTAGTAACTGTGAATTACTACATGCACACAAACAAGTATCTGAAAACAAACAAATAAAATAATAAACCATGGTTGAAATGAAAGGTTAGTAGTACAGAAACAATTTATTAAATAAGTGAATTTAGAAAAAAATCTTTATTATGATTTGCTAATTAGATTCCTAGAAGCCTTTGCTATCCTAATGACCCAGGTCAGTGTAGCTTTCTTGTCTCACTTATATATGCAGATAACTTGAGTTCCCCAAAGGAATCTGTAGGTGTCACTTAAAGTATTCAGATGAATAGTCTATCCAGTGAAAGACACCATTTCTAAAGAATATTTGTTAGTACACGCTGAAAAGAAATATTTCCAATTTAAATTGCTAATAATTCTAGAAAACGACTGGGTAGTGTATGACCATCTTCTTTGGGCGTGTGATAAAGTCTGGTTTTTTTTGCCTGAAAATAAGGGAATTTTGAAAAATTAGCTATTCTACTCATTCACCTTAAAGTCTAATTAAATTAACCCTATAGTAAAAAGTTATTTCTCTCATGCTCCCCCACCTCTTCTTCTGCCAGGTATGGTCCACTGCTTATTGTGCCAGCAAACTGTGTTGCATTTCATAGTTGTGCAGTTCTTTCCTCAGGAAAGGTCATTGCTTCAGGATAGTTATGTGGCAAGCATCGTAACTGTATATCTAGAAAAATGGTATTAAAAATTGCATTACCTTTTTTTTTTTTTTTTTTTCCTCCTGTTTTCAGTTCTGTCTTTCATAGTGATTAAGCAGAGGGAAACAAGGAGAGGAGACAGCTCCAGGTGACTGGCCAGCTGCCTGTGGATCAGCAGCAGAAAGTGCTCCATACGTTGCAATTTGAAACCCATTAATATAATGGGTAAAGTCTATGAAGCATTTTAAAACCTCCCTTGCATATTGTGCTGCATTTTCTAAGCTAGGTGACATCAAAAGAATTGGTTTTGGCTCAGACCAACGAATAAAAATGGATAAGGCTTATTTTTATGCTGAATATCAGTAAAAGCATGTACAGGAGATTACTTTTAAGATTCTGGCTTTTACCCAGAGCACAACAGTCTATCTAATTCCCATCCACCAACAAAGAATTTGATAGGTGTGGAGACCCCAGACTTGTCTTCTACAAAGCATGAAGAAGAAACTTGGGTTTGCATGTAGTTCATGTGTCATATGAATATGACACTCCTCATTCTTACTGTTCTGTACATAGGTATCGTGTACACCTGTTAAAAAGATTGTGTAATTATGCACATCATTTAAATAGGGCATTCAAATTGATCAATATTTTAAGCTAATAATAAAACATTTATATGTTGTTGTTACAAAAGAAATAATGGAAAGAAAGGGAAAGTCTAGCTAATTCCTGATATCAGAGAGATAATGGGATCTTTCAGAGACCAATGAAAATCAAACAAATTGCTTTTTTTTTCTTTTCCCAAGAAGATTTAATTATCGTTAATTTTTTCAGTCAAGCACATGTTTATTTAAAACTGATGTTTTTGGTTCAGTAGTCCAGCCTGTACCAGCATTAGCCTCCAGATCTCAACAGCATCCTGTTTACTCTGATCTAGCTTGCCTGACTGACTCCCCAAAGATAAAATTCGCTAAGTGAACTTGACAGATTCCAGGCTGTCTCCATATGGCAGGGACTGGCTGCAGCTTCTGAATCTGCCTGGGATTTAAAAGCTGCTCTCACCTTATTAAGATGGCAGCAGTTATATGCAAGCTAAGTTCACAGGAGCTTGTTTTAATTCTTTTGGCCTTTGCTTGAGACCCATTCTTACCATTTATTTTTTTATTTTTTATTTTTGTTTGTTTGTTTGTGTATGTGAATAAGAGCAGAGCTTGAAAGACCACCTTTCTTTTCCAGACAGTACTTACACCAGCAAGAGATTAGAGTTGAAAATGAATCTGCACTTCAGTAGTTGACAATTTTTCAAGAGTTGTCTATACAGTTTAGGCTTAGCAGGTGCTAAATGGACCAGACCACAAGAGAATACTGAAGGAAAAAAAAAAAAAAAAAAGCCAGAACCTAGTGTGAATGTATTTTTTTGCATGACTGTCTTCACTTTTGTGTACTAATAGAGTGCTGTTGTTTGTCTAGCTATTAACTAGTACTAACAGTAGTATTTCCCTATATTAAAAATACCCAACCTTTATTCTAGCAAAGTGATAATTTTGAGCTTTCCAAACTGAACTGCAAGGAGCATTTGTGAGCATTCAGACCAGCTGAGTGTCTTCCTCTGCATGTTTAAAGCTGAATGAAAAAAAAAAAATTACTGAAAGAAAATATCACTGGAAATATATATAAACTCTGTAAAAAAAAAAAATGTTATTTGTGATTGAAAGATCACTGTAACATTAAAAAAATCTTGCACTGGTAGGTTTAATCAGATCATCCTTAAACTGATAATGTAATCATGATGAATTTAGAAAAAAAGTAAATAAAATATCATCAGTTGTAAGTGCTTTTTGTATAAAGGATAGACACTGAAAAAAGTAGTTCAGCAAGAAAAACTTAATTTAGAGTTGTGTTGGGACTGATGGAGTTATAGAAATATGGTTATATTTTTCTAAGAAATTGGAAATAGAAGTAGATTTCCTTGTCTGTTAACTGTTCCTGCATGATGTTGTTTATTAGTAGCATGTACCTGTGTGAAAAAGAGGTCAAGAATGAACAACCATTTTGCCTTTTAATGTAAGATAGTGGAAGACAATAATCTCACATGATGCTTCCTTACTTTAAAAAAAAAAAAATCAAAATTTAAACTGATTTTTTCAAGTTAAACTGTGTGCTGAAAAGCAACTGAATTGACTAAAATGATTAGATGTCATAATCTCTCCCTATTGATTTTTCCCTGTCTTTGAGAAATAGTGATTTCTTTTTTCCACCAGTTATGGGTTTTATATTTGGGAGTCTAGTTTTTATAGGAGCACTGAGTCAAGCAACAGGAATTTCTGCTTAGATATCTATGGTTCATCCCCTTGCATCCTTTTTGTAGTATGGAGCAAGGCTCTTCTGTTGTTGGGAGCACGTAGTCATTGTCACAGTCTTACCTTTTCTGGAAGTGGAAGCTTTGGAGGAACTCCCATCTAGCACCTTGACATTTTCTATTTTATCTGAAGTTGCCTGAATTGGTGTGTGAAAACTGGGATTTCCCTCAGACATGTTACATATTTAGCTCTTGAAGACCATCTATGTCTTCCCGAATGTTACTTGTAACGTTTCTTATCTTCAGTTAATATTTTTTTTTAGCTGCAGATTGGTTTGTGGAATTCACTGATACATCTGTTTACTTTCTGATAAAAACGCAATGTTACTTTCTGTGTTGTGTGGTGCAGACCAGTTCCAGAAACCACCAGTAGTCCCAATAGCAATTAAGAGGGAGCAACAGAACTCCATCATTGCTGTATTTCACACAATATATGTATGAGTCACCTGAGCACATGTAGAATAAATGCCAGCTGAGTTGTTGTTATAGTAGATGCTGTTAAGCAAATATTTTAAAGACAAAATTTCAACCTTCTAAATAAAAAGAGGCTGAAGTTCTGCTTGAGGATTTATAATAAGCAATTAGGTTATTTTTTTATCTCAGATGTAGCACAATTATCTCTTTCCTGACATTCTACTGTAAGTAGTATATGAAGGAAGTATTGCAGGTTAGTTGATGCAGCAGATATTAGTCTATAAGGAGTATCTTTGAGGAAGGATCCTTTAATGCTAGAAGCCAGCTAGGTTTGATTTTTAATGTTTACAATACAGTCGTGTTGTTAAATCCATTATGAAATTCACAGATGTCTGCCTTTTAGAACAATTGTAGCAGCTAAATACAAACCTATTTTAGAATTAAAAGCCATCAAGGTAACTTTTTTTTTTTTAACATATGTTTTCTATGGCATTGTATCATTCATATCGTTTCAGATACATCATTTAGTGCATTTAGTGCTTCATTTATATACCCCTTGTTTGTGAAATGAACATCTCTTTATTATTAATCTCCTGTTGTATGAACTAGACAGTAGTATTTGAAGACCTAACAATTTCACTGACAAAGGTAAAGTGAAGTCCACTATTTGTCTCCACAATTAAATGGCTTATTTGCCAAACCTGAATGATGATAATCACAGAATGAAATAAAATTGAATAGCAGCTCAAGCTCACTGTGAAACATCTAGATCAGCTGAAGTGTAACTGTCTATATTACAGCACAGCTGACAGATGGAAAGGTGCGAGTGTTCTTCATCTTCTTCATCTGCTTCAAGAAAAAGTCTTAGTTTAAGTTTCTGATAAAGAAGTTTGAAGTAACCTAGCAATTTTTATTTTATTTTATTTTATTTTATTTTATTTTATTTTATTTTATTTTATTTTATTTTATTTTATTTTATTTTATTTTATTTTATTTTTTTGCACAGAAGGTTGTGAAGGGAGTGTTTTGGCACTCAAAGATCATATGGTTATAGTAGTCTTAAGCTGATGTCAGCATTGTGTGGCAAAGAGGAAAAGGTTTTAAAGCTCTTCAGCACCTCCAGGTTAATCTGGAATATGACATCTGACCACAACTTCAAGGTTGATTTTTTGTTGTTGTTATTGAAAGTTCCTTTTTTTTTTTTTTTTTCTTTCTCTCTCTCTTCCCCCAGATGGCATTTTTTATGAACTAGTAATGATAAGAAATGGAATTGGTTGGTCACTTCTTCATGCACTTGGAGATTTTGTTCCTCTGATTTCAGCACTGATCTTCTGAACGTTATTGCAGAATGCAGCGTGATTGAGCTACAACATTCATATATGTAAAATTGTTGCAGTGATTTGTATGATCTTTCATATCTCATTCACCTGATTTTTCTGTTATGTGTTATTTTTAGAACGTGCTATCTTTTATTAACAATCGGCTAATGCCCGTTAAATTAAGATGAAATTGAAATTATGCATCTTTTAAATAAGAATGACATACCGAATACATATGAAAAAGATTGTAAGGAACTGGTTGATTTTAAGATTGGCAGGCTGGGTGAGTGGGATTACTTAGTGTGTGTTCCTTCCCACATAAGATATCATTACTGTGAAGGATCTCTTATATACAAGGTGAGATTTTTTTTGTTATACTAATACAATGCTCTTTTAAGCTGCCATCTGCTGGAGTCTTTTAGGGGTCATAGTGTGAGTTTGAATTGACTTCCAGGAGTAGCCAACATGTAAATTGTGTGAGTAGAATCAATCTTTTTCCAGGGGAAATTCATTTATTTGTTTAATGTGTAAAATGAGAGAGAGGAATAAATCTTTCTTCATAATCTCCTGAGCTTTGAGAGTTTTGCAAGTCTGTATTGTCCAGTTATACTAGCATAAGGGAAATAAAAAGAATACCACAAACTCCATTTTTAACTTAAAAAAAAATATATATATAAAAAAAAAAAATGATAGGGAGTCTCTAGGGGTAGTAGTTTTTCTAGATTTGGTTATGATAATAACAATTGATATGGTTTGATACATATACGAAAGATCTGAAGATGCTGATCCTGTAACCTTCGGAGTGTTTGCTCTGAAGAAGATTAAGCCCAAGTTTTCTGTGCTTACTGTACTAGCATCTAATAGAACATATAGATGATGTGGAGCAAAACTGTCTGCATGAAAGCTATATCATCACTTTGCTGGATATCATTGTACTCATAGGTGCAGCAGAAAGTGCTTAGGAAATTGACTATTAATATAATTTGACATTCCTGTATTAGAGTATTATGTATTGCAGAAGAAAGCAGTTCCTCATAAGTTCCACAAAGACAGATTGGACGAGACTTACAAAAACTGAGATTCTCCTTATGATCGGTGTAGATTATGTCATGAAAAGGTAGGCCCAGTAGCCTCTTTGACCATTTTTCCAAATATGTTAACAATGTCTAATTTTCTACTCAAGCCTGAGTCCCCCCAGTCATATTGTTCAGTTGAGTATTTAGGAATGTCTGTTGCTTGAAAAAAATAAGATTTAATGTTGGCTTCTGCAAAGTAAATAATTTTTTGCATGCTAGTCATCTCATATGAGGTTTAAAATAGGAATTTACTCTCTCCCAGTCTAGTAAGGAACTGTATGTACATGTTTCCAGTGAGCAGTGGCTTAAAGACAAGTGTTTTACATGAGAAACTGGCCCAGGTTATCTTCTGTTTTACATTTTGACTTCAGTTTTCTCTTCTGTAGAGATATTAACAAAACAGTTCACTCTATTTGGAATGCTAATGGCAGTCAAGTTACATCAAAAGAAGGTTCTGTTATTAAATTGACAGAATGTCAGTGGCAGAAATCAGCTATAACGCGTTATACATGTCATTAGCTGGAACAATCACATGCAAATTCTTAACATTGATCAAAATTCCATTTCTTATTGATTTTTGCTATGCTAGACAGAATAAGGAATTATTCTTGGTCTGGTACCCAACAGAAATTACATTGCTTGAAGACAGTTTTTACCTCCTGAGTAGTTCATGCATTCATTTCTCCTTAGAAGTAATGTTTACTTAAGTCAGTGAAACCCGGGTGAGGTCTTTTTAGATTTAAAAGAGATTTCCCACATATCTGGCTTTGATTGTCATATCTTTCAGTGTGCTTGTCCAAGTCCTACCCACATGCCACTATGCAAATAAGGCACTCCTACATAGTGAATGTTTTGCACAGAAATCATGAAACGCCTTAGCAGCCTTTTTTTTTTTTTTTTTTTTTCCCCCTTTAACAAATGGAGCCCTAAAAATTGTTCTAAAGAAAGTACATTTCTGCCCACCAACTGTGGATAATGCAGGGGCACCTTTAAATTATATTATTATATAAGCTCATAGGAAGAAATGAAGCAAAAAAAAAAAATCTTTTTCTGCAACTTTAGAAAGTTGTAAGCTACTTGAAAGATTCACCTATATAGAAAACTGAGATGAAAAATGAACTAGTTTAATTCACATAGGCTAGTGATTCTCTTTATACTAATAATAAATTGTCACAAGCTTAGCTAGCAGCTCTCTACACTGAAGAAAACTGCAATGGTAAGACCAGGGTAAGAATCACCTGCACTTAATACTTTTTCTACAGTTATGTTTTTTGAGATGATCCTCTTTTCACAGCAGTAGTAAAACTGGTGTGTTGACTATGCTTTAATTTGCAGTTTAATAGACAGATTTAATTTGCTTTTCTGGATTAGAAAAATGAGTTGTGATATGTTGGTCAGTCCCAGAATTGAACAATGTAGCTCCTTCACACCTTCCTTACTGCCTGCACAGTGTGTCCTTTTGCTGTCTTCTGACAAAAACTTCTGTCAACTGATCCTATGTATTTGTGAATATTTTTTCTGTCTTATTTCAAGAACAGCTTTCTTTCAGAGGCAGGTATAGAAGCTCCTATATGCATGTTCATGATGAGAGAACTGTTTCTAGGGGAGTTCATAATTTCTGGAGGTTTAACTTGGCAGGAAAATCTGAAAATGTATGATGTGTATCATGACTTGTTTCTTTCTTTTTTTAAAAAAAAAAAGTGCATTTAAAAAACAAACTAAATCAGTGCTATGAACAAAATCATATCTCCTATCTCAAGTATTTTTAAACCTTCATTGTTCCTTTACAATGTAAACAAATGAAGTTATATTAGAAGCTGGGTTCTTTTGTATATAGATACAGTGACTAAAAATTAATTTGTATTTCCATTTTAACATGACTAAAAATTGGAAAGACAGTTGCCTTGAATCAGAGGTTCCATGCACTCCTGACTTTTGCTGATGACAGTGCAATTTCACTTCAAAGTTTCTGATGTTACTGATATCATTAGCTGGTTCCAGGGAAAGCCACAAAATCCTGAGTCAGGTAACTTGGCAGTCAAGTGGAGAAGAAAAGTGTTTTTAAAGCTATATTGCATTTCTTTAAATTTCAAATGTCTTTGTATTCGCTTTAGTTTTTTGTTTTGTTTTCAATTGTGCTGTTGCACTCTGTGCTGGAATCTAAAATTTATATTTCTCTGACTGGTCAATGTTGTTTTTTTCATCACCTTCATAAATAGTAATGACTAACATATGTATATCCAGAGAAGTAAAGCATAAAGCCCTTGACTGTGCGAAGCCTGGAAAAAAAAAAAAAAAAAAAAAAAAAAAAGTAAAATCAGCATATAAAATGTTAGAAGAGGAATCAAGTCTTTTAGCAGCTAATCATAAGCCAAGAGTCTTTTAAATGCTAACAATGGTTTGGTAGGTACAGGTAAATCTACTCTTACTTATGAAGGCAATGTCAGGTGTATGGTTCGAAATAAAAGATTTCAGATTAGTGAAAGCTATTTATTACGTTATTCTAAATTCACAAAATGGCAAATCTTTATTCCAAAGGAATAATTCATTTCTGTTTAGGGATTCTCAACATTTTTAATGAAAATTTTTCTTTTTCTCATTTCTAATTAGCTTCAGTAGTTATATTCAAGAATGCTAGCCTTCAACGTTGAGTTTTCTAATGATAATAAAGCACTTAAGGTAGTATTTAATTAGAGCAGTGATAGGAAAGACCTGGGCAGGGGTGAAGTGCTAATCCTTTTTACATTCTTCAGTGTCCCCTTGTGATATTGTGATTGATGAGTTGATTTCTTTTTACAACTTAATTTGCAGCATGTGGTAATACTCACAGGCAGAGGTGTTGTGTATTTCAAGACAATAGCTCTCTGTAAATACAACAAAATGTAGTAAATGGGATAGAGGTAGAATGGAGAGTTTTTTAGCTCCTAATCTACTAAATAATTTGTTTATGTTGCTGTTGTAAGTGCTAGTAATATCTTGACATACTTTTACCTTGAAAGTACTCATGCCCTCCATCCACTTTCCTAATTCTATTTGTATCCCAGTTATTGTGTTAGAATGATCATTACAGAATCCTAAAACAGATGAGGAAGAAGTCATCCGGTCCAACCCCACTGCTCAAGCAGGGCCACCCATAGCAGGTTGCCCCAGGACCATGTCCAGATGGCTTATGAGCATCTTCCAGGAGGGAGACTCTAAAGCCTCCATGGGCAACTTGTGCCAGGGGTCCAACACCCACACAGCACAGAAGTGCCTCCTGGTGCACAGAGGGAGCCTCCTGTGCTTTAGTTTGTGCCCATTACCTCTGATCCTGGCACCAGGCACCACTGAGCCGCCTGGCTCTGTCTTCTCTGTAGCCTCTCTTCAGGTATCTGTACACATTGGTGAAATCCTCCTGAAACTTCTCTAGGCTAAACAGTCCCAGCTCTTCCAGCTTTTCCTCATGTAAGAGATGATCCAGTCCCTTAAGCATCTTCTTGGCCTTTCTTTGGACTCTGTCCAATACGTCCATGCCTCTCCTGTACTGGAGAGCCCAGAAATGGACACAGGACACACATAAAAAAAAAGCCCTTCTTTTATTTTTTATTTTTTATGTCTTTGATTTTCCTGGTCAGATTCAATTCCATTTGGGCTTTAGCTTTCTTAACTTCATCCCTGAATGCGTGGACCACATGTTTGTGTTCCTCTGACATTACCCGTTCTTGCTGCTACCCTCAGTATGCTTCCTTTTTGAGTTGTTCATGCCTGGCATTTTTGCCTGGCATCCTGAGCATTGGGCTGGACTGCTCTTGAGCTTAGAGGAGGTGATCCTTGAATATTAACCAGCTTTCTTGAGTTCCTCTTCCCTCCAGGGCTTTATCACATGGGGTTCTTCCAACCAGATCTTTATAGAGATCAAGTCTGCTTTCCTGGAGTCCAGGGTTTTGAGTTTTCTTTTCGCCATCCTCCTTTCCTCCCTCAGGATCCTGAACCCCATCACCTTATGGTCACTGCAGCCAAATCTGTCTTTGAACTTCACTTCACCTTTTCTCCTGGTGCTGGAAGTCATCAGCTTCCATCCTTCCCCTTCTCCAGAGGTTATGCTTACCTCAACAAGGGTAGACACTACCACCTTCTCTGCTGATGGTGTCACCTCCAAGCTGTTGGATCTCAGAGAAGATTCCATCTCCCTTTCATCTCTGATGCTGTGCAGTCTGTTCACTTCTATCCATACATTCTCTTTTTGACAGCACTGCTCCTCCAACACAGGATACCTTCTGCCAGGAGGTAGTATCATGTCAGGTAGTGTCTGTTAGGAGGAAAGTCCAGAGAGCTTTCTTTGATTCTTAGAGGCAATTTAAATTAGCCAGGACTTTCTTAAATATAGATAATTTCCTTATTGTTCTAACTCCTTATTACTGGTGTATTGACTGTATCTTGAAACTTCTATAATGTTTCTTGTTTGGAACCGAGAGGTTTGTAGCGGGGCCATACAAAATTTCTTATGCTGTCAGTCTGCTTGTGCAGTAGGATATAAAATTGTCCTCAGAACTCTCTTTCCTGTAAACATTTCTGACCTGCTCACATCTGATTAGATCTCCATTTCAGTGTGTAATATTAACATTTCCCACAGTAAATTTCTACTGAATTAGTGGAGTCATGTTAGCATAGTGTATTTGCTCTGGCAACAGAGGAGGCCAACAGTGTCCTGGGCTGTATAAACAGGGGTATAGCCAGTAGATTGAGGAAGCAATTATCTCCTTTTACTTAGAACTTTTAAAATCACATCTAAGATATTTGGGTTAATCTGGGGCCCTGCAATACAAGAAAGACGTTGATCAACTGAAGTAGGTTCAGCAGAGCGCCCCCAACATGGTCACCCACTAGAGCATATGCTGTGTAAGAAGACGATGAGAGAACTGCACTTGTTCAGCCTGGAGAAGAAAAGTCTCCAGTATGACCTGATGACAACCTTTCAGTGCCTACAAGGGCATTATCAAAAAGTTGAAGCCAGTCTATTCACTGATACGTGTGGAGGGAGAAGATGCAACACACATAAATTGGAAAAAGAGAGGTTTGAACTGAATATGAGGAAATGCTGTCCTGTGAGAATGGTTCAGCACTGGAACAGGCTGCCTGGAGTGGCTGCTCAGACTCCATCCTTAGAGGTTTTCAAAAAATTTTGGTGTAGAAAACTGGCTGAATCCAGCCCAGAAGCACTGGGTCTGATCTCACGGTCATCCCAGTTTTGAGAAGAAGGTTGGGTTAGAGGTCCCTGGAGGTCTCTTCCAACATGAATTTTCTGATTCTATGCCCCAGTAATTTCTATAAAAAATAATAGCATAATTTCCACTTTCTACCATTTAGAGTTCTGCTATTTGGGTTCATTTGGGCTTCAAGAATCTGCATGGTCTTGATGATTGTTCGCACCTACTAATCAAATCATGCTGATCATTTCTAATTTTGTTCATACTGCTACACAGTTTGAGAATTACGTTTTTATTTAATCCATTTCCACAATACAGAAAAGTTTGTTTTCACCAGGAATGTATGTTCACATCAAAGGACAATAGCTGGACTGGGACAGCTGTCCTGTAAGGCACTTGGAATATGAAAGAACATCTTAAATTCATAAAGGAAGCATAATTATATGATATACATAGCATGAAGAGTGTAGTTGAGTATTTAACTTCCACAGATAATTTTATTTTTGTAGCTGATACATGTTGTCTAAAACAACTTCAAAGTTGATTCTTACTGTTTAAATTGGATAATTAAATGTTGTGCAGACATGCAAATTTTCAAAATGTCTATATGCGATAAGGTGTCATACCTATTGCCTCTGTCACTTCAGGGAGAAAATTGGTCTAGCTGATGCTTTCTACTTAGTGTTTTTCTCATGTCTCTGTAGTGAATAGATCGCTCTGACAGCTTTTTTGTTTGTTTGTTTGTTTTTTAGATCTAAATGTTGTTCAACCTCAGCAGAAGGGAAGACATATTTTAAAGCTATTTAAAATAACAAGCAGGCTTATGTGTGTACTTGTATAACCTAAAGGTTTGTCATCCCTTCTGTTGAGTTTGTAGGCACATTTCCACTTTCCAATCACTGCTAATCACTCAGGTCATGTGAAGATTTTTTTTTGCAGTTGTTCTTGTGTGGGTGAATGTATGTGTTTAAGTTAGTGTTTTTCTGAGTTCACGAATGTAGATTTTTTCCTAGTCCACTTGTTTCAGCTCACATTTGAAAGTGAATTGGCCAAATGAACCACCTCTGATTACTAGTGGAGGGCTGTTCCTGAATTACTGTTCCTTGCCTTTCTCATTCTTTCAGAAGAATGTTGTTAAACGGAAGGGGTACCCAGGCATTGCAGAAATGACCATGTTGCTTTGAGACACTGCCTAGCTGGAGTCCTCCTGCTGAGTCAGCAAAATGTATTGTGTGCCCAGGCTTCATCTGATTCAGTGGAGAAATGGATTGTGTGTATTAAACCATATTGGGGGTCCAGAAAGAAAATACAGTAGATAGGAGAGAGAATGTAAAGAGCTTCCAGATTTTCCCTGAGTTTGCAGTTGGTGACATGTTGGGCGTTGTCACTTCTGTGCTGATTATCTGTCTGCAAGGTGCAGTATTGTCATTAAAAAACAGTACATATCCCAACATTTAATCTAACATAGTAAGTATCTCAGTAACTAGGTCAGACTCAGTGCACTGTAACTATGCTTCTACTTCAGTATCTTTGCTCAATTCAGTATCTTAGAGTTAAGATACTCTTAAGCTGCAACAATTTCTGTAAAGCAAAAGCACTGATACGTGAAACGAAAAAATAAATTCAGCAGAGTATCTTCATGGAACGTGGTTATTGCTTAAAAATGAAATGCAGTCTTGTGCAAAGAGTCTGAAAAAAAATCCCTATTATTTCCAGATACTTTCAATGCTTTGTCATGTAGAGCAACATATAAAAAGTTTGCATTACATTTGAACGTCAGAAGTTTGGATTCTACTGAACTTCTAATCCTAGTGTTGTTCAGGGGAAAGGACTTCCTTGTTAGAAACCAAGCCCTGTCTGTATTATCTAATGAATTTATTGAAAATACCTACCATTCTTCTTTTGCATCCACAATCTCTGAGAAAACATTGCAGTATCTATAGAGAGGCAGTTCAATTTGTCAGAGATGAACCTGCACAGCAAGATTTACCGGAAAACAGAAATTTCATGCATTGAAAGAGATAAGTTTAATATAATTATTTATGAATATTGGTATCTATTCTACCACTGCTTGTCAGAAGTTTGTTTTCATGACAGTTAACTGTGTCAAATAGATCAAGTGGAAGTGGATTTCTTTTTACTGGAAGTAAAAAAAAAAAAAAAAAAAAAAAAAAAAAAAAGGCAACATGCATACTTATGTAAATTTAAGCACCTATGAATGACCTCACACAGTTCCAATTATTTTTGTGTTTATGGGAATATTAACCCCCCCCCCCCTCCTTCTAGGCATAACAGTTAACCCTTCCATCACAAAAGTATATATAAAAGCTAGCTTTCTATAATTCATTTTATAATCCTTATTAGCAAACTATATTTCTGGGGGGATCAAATCACTATGCTCTGTAATTTCCAGTTGAATTTCATTCTTATTAGGATACCACAAATATATATGTATATGTGTATATATATATATATGTGTATGTGTGTATATATATGTGTATGTGTGTATGTGTATGTATATGTGTGTGTGTGTATATATATATATACATATATACATATATATATATATGTATATATATATATATACACACATGCATGTGTGTGACATATATGTCAACTAGCATAGAGAAAGTGACAAAATACCTGAAGATAAATTAGATTAATTTCACCTTTTGGGGAATGATGAAGACAACAATCCTTCTCTTCCTTTAAAATCAAGCTGAGAAGGTGTGCATTGTCTGGAGACAATGTTTTTGAGAATCTTTCATTGCTTTTCCAAAAACAGTAAGCAATTTTTAGTTCTCTCTGTGATAAATGTAATTTATTTCTAATGGGTTAAATAGAAATCATTTTTCATTGTTGCTTATATAAGCCAGTAAAAATATGTAGGAAAAGTGGTAAAACCCTATTACATTTCTGTATGGCATTTCTCAAAAAAACTTGTCTTTCATGAAGCAGAGCCCTTCACATACCTGATTCTAATATGACAAAAATCAGTAGTCATTAGTGAGCTCATAAATTATTGTTCCTTTTTAGATGTGCTCTTAACCAGTAGAAGGCAGATGATGTTGCTTTACTCTCAAGAAAATTAGCATCACTCTCATTATACCTATTTCTGCTTCAAGGAAAATGTCTTTTACATAGGCAGACTTCAGAAGAACATAAGTAACTGACAGTACACATTATACTGGGACTATGAGTTCAGACATACTAGGTGTGCATTAAAAAGACAATGGAATAGATTAGTCTGAGGGTATAAAACATATCAAAATTGTTCTATACAGATATCAGAATATTAAATAAAAAGAAAAGGTTTCATAAAGCCTCATATAATCCCTCTTGGCATGAGTATGTGAGTAGGTATTCAGGTTTTTTCCTTTAAGTATGCTGATATGATTAAATTTAACTTGACACAAGTGATGTACTATACCATGTGATTGTAATATTTAAAAGAAAAAGCACTTTTCTGATTGAATACCTACTAGCTATCAATTTCTGTGTAGCAATATCTAATCTGAATTTCTTTTGCACCTAGAAGCTGCCTGAATACTAACACATTTGCTGTATTCTTCATCTTGCTAGTTGCATGCTCAGCAAATGCTGAACTGTTTCAATATTTTTTGATATCTTATTTAATCTAGTGTTCTGGCATTCTAGTATAAAAGATACTTCATTTCATGTGGATTAAAAAGCAATTTTAAGGCTATATCTCTTCTCTCCCTAAATAGCCTATGCAGACACTTATATTTGCTAAGCCTACAGTTTGGCTGCTGTTGCTGTTAAGCATGCTGCTGCACTGTGTAATCAAAAGTACTTTTGGCTGCTGTGTGCTTTTGGTAAATACACCAAAAGTTTTCTAAGTGCTGTTTCTGTTTTGGAAATACCTTTCCTTGTACCACTCCTCCATTCCTCACACCCAGAGGCATAGAAACAAACTTTAAATAAAGAAAGCTCATTTGTGTCCATTCCCACAATCTGCATTATTTTAAAGTAATGTATTATTCAAGGTAATGGTTTTTAGGCTTTTCAGGGTTAAACAACTGTGGCATACGGCATGTAGCAAGTATTACTGTCCTCTGTACGTATTCAACCTTGCGAAGAGGGGCTAGTCTGAGAAAATGTATCTCTAGAGAAAATGTCCAATACAGTTCTGCAGATCTGAGAGTGGTTTTAGTCCCTGTCCTAGAGATGGGGAAATGAAAATACATAGACAAATTGGCCTTTCCTTCCACACCAACAGAAGCTGTTTAGACTAATTTATATAATTAGGGAAAGTCTTTCCAATGCTATAGGAATCGTTAAATGATTTCATTTGCTTTCGTCATAACTGCAGATTCATTGTAGATCTCTATTAATAGATTCTTAATTTATTTTCAGCCAGTTGTGACATTCAGTATAGAAATCAGTTTTGCATTGCATAGGCAAATTTTATTGCCATTGTCATCTCATCATTGAGAAGAACTTTACCTTTATTCAGTACTATGGTTTAATTTGCTAACAGCAAACACGAAGTAAACTGTTACTTGTAAATGTTATAACATCTTAACATCAACATTAGCTGAAGTACACAAATTATTTCAGTGATAAAAAAGGCATAGCAAAGTATAGCTGAGGCAGGAAGCCAAGCTCTGTGCTCCTTGTGACTAATGATATTTTGATAGTGATTTTAATTTTAGGTGTAAATAACAGTGAAGATGATATTCTATCATCACATTTCAGTGCCAAAAAATGAATGCTGCCTTAACTGGTATTGAACAAGATAACATTTCTCTGTTAGTTGGTCCTTGCAGCTCAGGTCATCTGGTTTCCATCATAAATAACACAGAGATGGAAATGTTATAATTAAACATAAATGGGAATTGGGCATTGTCTGAAAACAATCATAACAGCTAATTTCTAGATTCTTTTTATAAACATATTTTATTTGAATAAAGGAAACAGCAGAATGATGAATTTCTTATCTATAAAATTATATTCAGCTCTGTTGAATAAAATTCTTCATTTAAATCAAACATATGGAAGAGAAAAACACAATTCTTTTTTCTTGCAACTAGTAGATATGATTTGTGGAGTTCATAAATATTCTGCCAAATTTGTTCAAGACATTGGGTTTGGACATGTTAGCACAAAAATTCCACCTGCTGAAAAATTACATTGCAGAATATGTGCAATTCCCAGATACATTTGCATGTTATTGTCCAGGATATCCATGAACAATATGCAGGTAGTTTCTTTTAGGGGAAGGAAAGGGAGATAATAGATTTTCATTTGCAATTTAAAATGTTGATGGTCTATAAACAATCTGCTTCTAAGGGCAAATAACTGGGCACTTAATATAGATTACATGTCTGTGTTTTAAGTCCTTCATGGGTGATCCTTGGGATTTCCTTATTCCTGGGATAAATTTGAGTCTGTTTTCCTGAAGTCTAACTGCTGCTTGTCTTTCTGGTCTTCCTCTGTATTCCTGAACTCAATGTTGTCACTGGTGTTTTTTGTTTGTTTGGTTGGTTGGTTTTGTTTTATGGAACTTTATAAGTAAATAAACCTCCTAAATTTATCTGGTTTAAACTAAGTAAACTGAAACAAAACAAATCCCCCTAGTTCGATGGGGATGGTGGTACAAAAATCGTAATTGCTTACCCTGGCTAGTTCAAGTGAACTGTCCTGAAAAGCAGCCCTGTATACATCGGTGTTTGCTAACAAATAGGTAGGAGCTATGATCTTCGTCAGGCAGTTTTGCTGCTTAAGATGACTTAGGATGATATTGCATTCTCATTTCACTTACTAACTGACCAAGCTCCTTGTTTGATTTCAGTGGAGTCAAGTAATGATCCTGCCATTTGTGATACTGAAACTCAAGACCTGTTTCACCTATAATGGATGAACTCTGGTTACTGTGGTAATGCCTTAGAAAATGATTCAGCATCAGGGACTGTGAAGAAAAATGTCTCCATTCTTTTCTGAGGCTAAATTACAGCTCATCAGTGAAAGACCGTGTCCCTGGTCAAAAGAGGTCATTCCAAGTATTCAGTTCAAAGAGGTGGTATGCCAGTTTGCACTCAGACAGCTGCTGCTGCCCTTCAGTATTCTCGTGTAACATTGTTCTCTCCCCTTAACCTTGTTTTTCCAGAAATCGTAATTCCTAGTGCGAGTAGTATTTTGGTGCGATAACTTTGGTGGGGCTTTTGTGAAGCAGATGATGGTCTACTATGCTGAAAAACAAAACTACTGTGGATGTTTGCAGTTCCAGATTCCTGGCTTTCTGTGTGTAACACTTGTGAAACACATCACTCAAATTGCCCACGATTTTTTTTATATAAAATCAGTTATTTGTACATGAAAAAAAGTATGTAAACACAAATCTGTGATATGGTTTCTTTGAACAAATAACCTTCAAAGATATTGTCTCTGTATATGACTGGAGGTTCACCACTTTCTACAGCTAATAAAGTCATTGAATACATCGCTGTATTTTGTGGTATGTTCATTAGTAAACAAACTGAAAAAGCCAGTTCATTTTAATATAATCTAGATGAGTCAGCATCTGTAAATTGGGGATGACTTAGTGTAACTATTGACCACAGCTTGCTTAAATTGCTTCATGTTCTTTTAAAAAGCAGGGTTGTATCCTATCCCTATCCCCTGAGAAATATAGTTAGCTATTTTTGTAAGCAAACTGTGATTGAGTTGTTGAAGTCTACTTAGAAAAAAATCTTAAATGAATTATTTTAGCTATGTTACAAGATTTTATCTGATTTCTAGAAATTATCTGTCTCCGGTAAGAGCCATACACCTGCAATGGGGTTTACTTGCTGTTCAGTTAGCCTCTCCAGATGATAAACTTTTGGAGTGCTCAATCCTTGACAAATCAGGTGGCAGTTAGAGAAATATTTTTTTAATATTCACATATATTTGTATATATTATATATATTATTTATATTTACATGTATTATTATTAACTCAATTTCTGAAAATATTTATGCTTATGTGTAAGTTACAAAGTAGGAATAGTCTCAGTGAAGCCAAGGAGAGAGGCTAACAAAGCATGATGCAGGGCTATAGCATGACCAGTAGTACTCTTGCTACATAAGCACAATATGTCACCTGTCACCTGGAATAGTATATATGGCTTCTCAGAAGAGCCAATGCATCCTAGTAAATAGTCATGCTAACACATCTCTGCTGCTTTCACTGCTTGAGCTATGATTTTTTGTTGTTGTTTTTTTCTGTCTGTAGTCATAAGAGAAAGCCCAACAGCTCCCAGATTTGGATTGCTTTGCAGACCTGCAGGCTACTCGGGTGCAGTGCATGTTTCTTTCCTCTCACATACTACTTCAGTTGTGGTAGCTCTGAGCTGTGTGTTACGCAGATCATAAGAACAGATTGATGTTTTTACCGGCTCCTGTAGAGGCCTGTAATTTACCACTTGGTATACGTTGCTGTAAATCTTAAAGATTGGAAATTTATGATTATTAAGAAATGCTTTCTCAGGACAGAATCTTTTGTCAGTGCAGTGTAATATATTTCTGCTGCTTTGTCCTCTTTCTCCACCTCTCATCGATTGTTTCTTCAGTGCATTAACCTCTCACTTCTCTTCCTATAATTGCTTATGAACTGATTTGGGAACTGTTGCAGCTTTAAAAATCCCGTATCGTCAATCAGTATTCAGTTAAAAATGATTAAAAGAAAAAAAGTCTTGGTCAACCAATTTTTAGATACTAAAAAAAATAAGAAAATGGACATGCTAGCTTTACTGCAGTTCAGAGAATGGTGACATTTGGCAGATAATTAAGACATGTCACAGTTCACAACATTTATTAGCATTGTTTGTTAAACTGTTCTTGTCTTGCATGCGCTATAGTAATTACCGCCTTCATACTGCTTCAGCTGTGGATTAAACAAAGGTAAATATATTTTTCTATGAAAGTTTTCAAAATCCACCTGAAATAATTGAAATATGATTTCTTGAGGAGAGAAAGCAGACTAGAACTTGTAACTCATCTCATCCCTGTCAGTAAATCCTTTATGAGGAAAGACATCAAGTAAGATGGAAGTATAAAATTCATTTTGAATATATTCTATTGTTGAAATCACTCAGAATCAGGAGAATTTAGTCTGGAAGGGAATTTCAGAGGCCATGTAATCCCAACTTCCTTTTTAAATCAGGGCTAACTGCACAGATATATCAGGTTGCTCAGGGGCTTGCCCAGTTAAGTTTTGAGTCTACAAGCTTCCACTGCCTCTCTGAATGGCATGTTCCTGTGCTTAACTGCTTTCATACCCAGTTTTGTATTCCTTATGGGCAAACAACATTTTTGTTTCTGCAACTTTTGACCATCACCGCTGCTTCTTTCACTCTGCCCCTCTGAGAAAAGTCTGGTTCTTTCTCTGTAACTACCCATTATGTTGGAGAAGATACAATGAAGCTGTCTGTTTGCCCTCTCTCCTGCAAGCTAAGCTAAATCAGCTCCCTCACCTCTTCTCATGCCATGTGCTCCAGTCCTCCCAAGTTTTTGCAACCCACTTCTGCACTCCAGTTTGTAAGTGTATCTTCTGTCGTGGGGGACTCTACACCAGACACAGATGCTGCTTGAAAAGTTCTGTTCTAGGAGGAATAATATTTTTCCTCAATTCACAGACTGCCTTTTTATTAATGCACCCCACTACACAGTTAGCTGTTATTGTGTTAAAGACTGGCTGCTGATTCATGCTTAACTTGTCATCCATCAGGACCCGAGCAGATCCTTTCCTGCAGAGCTGCTTCCTTGCCAGCCAGTCCCTAGGCTGTACCAATGCAGGGGGCTATCCTGTCCCAGGAGACAGATTTTAATCAGGTTCTTCTCAGACCTTTCCTCTAACTTCTCAGGATCCCCATGAACATCAGAACTGCCCTCCAGTACTTCCCCTATTGGATGTCCTAGGTGAACTTGCATTCTGGCATGTCATACAAGTCTTTTCTGAAGCTGTTACACAGTTTTGAACCTGGTCTTCACATGGCACTCATAACTCACTGCCAGTTAGACTTCTAAATGTTGATTGCTACGCTCTTTAAAGGGCATATGTCCAGGCAGCTTTTTAGGCACCTTGTATGTACATAGATAATCCAATCCTTCGCCATCCTCTCACCATCAAGGATGCTACATTATCTTCTTCAGTATTCTCTAGTAAAGGTGTAAAATTAGACTTAGGTGGACTTTCCTATATTAACCTGTGGAAAAGGAAAAGCTCCTTTTACAACTGTCTTTGAAATGTTTGAGGAATCAGTTATCCTTGTGGATATGAATTTTAGCTAAATCTGCTGAATGCTTCAGATTCTCTTACTATATGGTCTTTAGGCAAATATGGAGGCTGATGTTTTTAAAATGTGACATAAAAACCTTTTCATTTATTTAAAAGAGGAAAATACTGATTGACAGAATAGGAGGTTGAGCTGTAGTTGAAAAGACTACATAAAATGCGGGTCTAACAGAGTTGGCAAAAAGTGGGAGACAGGCAGGAAGTTCAAGTAAGAGAAAGAAAGATTTAGATGATAATGCAAATGCAAATGAATGTGACAGAATTATGTCTATTTGGGACATTGAAAATATCAATAGAAAGAGTTGTCATGTAGGATAAGAAAAGCTAGTGTAATAAATCACAGTCATAAAGGTAGTAGAAAGTTTGAGCAGTGACACTTGGAAAGAATGATGATGCTAGAGAGAAATCTTTCTTAATGTGTATCTCTACATCCATGATACTATGTGGTCTTGAACGTAGGCAGGAATTCAGACAAGGACTTATTTTTAAGTAAGTTTGTCTTCTTTGAAATGCAAGTAAATATATTTGAGCTTCCTACTTTGTGGGTGTTGTGATTTTCGTTAGTCTGTTCCACACATCAGACGCTGACACAACATGAACATTTCGTTCAGATGTATACATAGCAGTACTAAGAACATAGACATTTACTGGAGTACAGTATGTTATATGTGAAGAGAACCAAGAGTACATGTTTCTCAGTAATGAGAGTAAAGAAATGGTACTTTGTTGTTGAGGTAGTGAAGAAAATCTTTTTTGTTTCCTTACTATTGCTTTTTTTAATCTCTAGCAAAAATATATTTTACATGTTCTTTCTTTTAGGGATGCTCTTATTTTGGAACAATACTGTTTTTTAAATGAAATCTGAATCTCTATGAGGAACCTTCCAAAAAAAGAGAGGTGGCTTCATTTTGTATAACTGCAGAAGTAAACGATCTGAGTCAACTGGCTTGGTCAGATAATTAAGCTGCAACAGAGAAAGCTTGGAAGAAAAGTCAGATGTGATTATTGGTTCAATGTGTGATTCTTTCTGAAAAATCTGAAGTGGCTGTTTTTATTATTATTAACTGGGGGGTGCCTGCAACAAATCTGGGAGAATTGCACTTCTGCTTTACAGAAATCTAATATATTTCAGTTGAAGTATGAGTTTAATGATGGACTGACAGCTGTTTATCTGCTGCCCTGCCCACCTTTTTGATATTAATATTATCGTGCTAACATAAATCCTAACATTTGTAAGAAGAATTCCCACGTTAAGTGTCTGCCCTGTTTCTGAATTCTTCTCTGTAGGCAGTCAGTGACAGAGTGGCAATAGAAGTGTATTCTTTGGGGGCCATCTGTATCTTCCCGTCTATATTTTTTTTTATTATTATTTTTTTCTTCATTATGTGATTTGATTGGAGGTTTAATCATTTTAAACTACATCCAGAGCAACTAGGAAAGCTCCTTTAACAGTGAAGTATTAACTTGCTTAAAGTGCTTCTCAAAATTAAACCTTGGAAGCATTTTTGAAATATTTTCCCTGGTAAGCAATAGGGATGTCATGAAATGAAACAAAAAAGGAAACAGTATTTCATTTGCATGGAAGGATAAAGTACAGTTAATCTAAAACAGGCTGCTTCAGTATTGATGGTTTACTTATGGAGTTCAGCGATTTTAAAATAGAAATCTTATTGATATTAACTCTACCACATGTATGAAAAATTAATCACACAGAGATATGCATGTTGTAACAATCAAAAAGCCAAATTACTATAAGTTTAGGATTTTTAGTAAGTTTGAATACAGCTGTCTTAATTTTGAAACAAAAATGTTCTGCTTCTGGCAACAGACATAGTAGCATTTCTAATGTTTTTTAAACAGCTATTAATGTAGTCAAGCTGCGTTGTTTCTTCTTCTGTGTGCAATCATCTGCTCAGTGGTGCACTCTATAACTAGTAGCAGGAGACAGAGGAGTGGCCTGCTGTGATTGATGGGGCGAGGCCCTGCAAACTGAAAGAGTCCCATCTGGATTAGGTTTTGGGAGCAGTCAGATGTTGAGAGGGAGGTCAGTAAGCGTTGCATTAGCTCCCCCTCCTTCAACACCCCTATCATCCACACTCATACACACATTACATTGCTCACACGCCCTCATCCATAATTGATGCTTGCTTTGGGCAGATGCTGTATGGCCTGGGACTAGAGCAGCTGCTAAGTTTATGGAGGATAAAAGGAGCAGGATGGTACAGCAGGTATTTTCACTTTTATTTTCACTTGAAACTCTTGATTTTAGTCAAAACAAGGTGTTTCTTATAACCAGCCGCACCATTGCATGCAAGACTTCTAATACGTTTTGTTGCTTAGCCATTCCGATGGAAGGCAAACTACACCAGTGATTATGTATCTCTGCTGTGCTTGATATATCTAACGGAACTGTTCTTACAATCTGCAGGCTTACAGAGCAATGTTGCATTTTTCTTCTTTGTTTCCATGCCCTGAGGATATGATGCAGTTTGGCTCATTTAACTACTGTATGAGAGGCTTTCTCTAAATGTGAATTATCTCTTTCCAAAAAAACAAGATGCACCAAACAGAAAATAGAGTAAAACAAACAATAAACGGTTAGTTAGGCTTTAAAATGCAGGCAAGCAGAAAGGTTTTCATTGAATAAATACATTCGTATGCTGCAGATGTGTTTTTAAAAAGAATACTGCATAAGTAATATTTTCTCTACTCTGTCTTTTGTGTACAAACATAACAAGCTTGCTTTATTATGTTTTGACACTTTTCACACATTTCTTAATTATGAAATCCTTTCAGAGCAGAAGATGCTGAAAAGGCATGTTGAGATCTGTGATACTAGGAGCATTTTATATTCTAAGCTTTGCTTCAAGTGGAGTAATGTAAATGTATGGAATAGGAGCGACTTCAGTTACCTTCATCATCAGAACACTTTCGTTTTTTTGTTCTTTAGGGTTCAACATTTAACTGGAAAGCAATAAAAGCTTATTTTATACACTGCCACGTAAAGCATGCTTTGCAGATGAAATGTGGTTTTCATTAAATCTCAGGCCAGAACATTTAACAGAGCCTGACTGTCTGCCATCCTTTGTTCTTCTTTCTGTTGCCAACAACTACTTTATTAAAAACCATGCACAAAGCGAGCATTAAGGGGTCATTTAAACTTAAAGATACTTGGATCTGAGTCTGAAATGACAACTTCTGTTTAGCCTCTCATGCCTAGGTTGTTTTAAGCAACATCTGTGTACCATCATCCACAGTTTTGAGATTGCTTTAATACCTGAATCCATGGGCTAATTTAGGATCAATATTTCCTGTTGCTTTCATGGCCATTGTATATTCTCAGATCAATTAATTAAACCTACTATTTCCTTTATTCATTTTAAGTGACTAAATAATTTTTATTCATTAAAATCTACTCAAATATATATGAGTTTTGTATAGCCTTGAGTTTTTGTTAACCACATGTATATATATATTTGTTAGTTTGCACTACATTGTTCTTAGCATAAATTTATATTCAAAACAATGAGCTATTAGCATGATTCCTATGTAAATAATAAAGAATGTATTTATACTTGTATGCTTTTATACTACCTTGTAATATTGTCTACTGAATTCATTGTGATTCAAAAGTTCACACTGATTTTAAAGGCTATAATAGGCATCTGCTTTTAAGACAATAACAACTCAGATTCATTGTCATTATCACTTTAAACTTACAGCTAGCAGTAGAATAAGCATGTTTAGTTTTTTGTTTGTTTGTTTTCTATTTTTTTCCCTAAAACAATTTAATGAACACACAATGACTGGAATGATAACCTTGCTTGCCAGTTTTCTACTCTAAGTTTATTTATTATAATAAAGCTGTAAATCCCTGAACAGGTTGAAGTTACATATATACATATATATATATATATAAAATAATAAAACCCTTCACTGCTTATTTATTTGTAACCAAGGCCTGATTAATAAGCAATCCAAACCTCAGTTTAGCAAGTCCAGTGAATGAGGTAGAAGAGCCTCTACAATATGAAGGTAATTTCCAGTGCAGTTTGCCATTTCATGATAAATCTAAATAATGAATTATTTGGAGTTGCTGGTAAGAAATCACATAAAAGCTCAATCCTCTTAATTAAATATTAGCTGTAATTAGCACTAAGTGTAAATGCTTTGAATATTAATTAGGGTTTCATGGAACTGCTGTCAATGTTAATGAGAAACAGTGAGGGTCTCACAACATCTGTTTTAGGACTCAGAGTAGTACAAAAACCTTTAGATCAAATGCACCTGGACATTAGCTCTTGATCCCTTTGTTACAATTAATGTTCTTTTTTTAACAGCTGCTGACTCTAATGCTATGTTTAGCATCTAGCATGAAGGCAGAGCCCTAAAGATGAGCAGTAACTAGCTACTGTGTTTCAAATCCAGCAAGGTGAAAATGCTTGCATAGGCAGAATTCAATTTGCTGTTGTTCATTTTTGCCACTTGCTGAAGGCTGTCCAGAAATAATACATTTAAAAGAAAGTCTAAGCTTCCTTGCATCTGCAAAATACTTATTTACCATTATTAAATGTCTATAGTGTCTACAGGAGAATCGATTCATTATTGTTTTTTATCTTTTTTTTTTTTTTTTTTAAGTTAAAGTATAAAATAAAAGAAATGAAAAAGGGACCTTGCCATTTTAATATAAGAAGGTATTTGTGTATATATACAAGTGGTTTGAATGTTCCTTAATTTTTTTATTTTTTTAATGGCAAGTTTCAGCGTAATATAAAGCTTGGAAATATTGTATATATATGCCAATAAAATTTAGTGACTTAAACAAGTGAAGTATCTAAATGCCACTGCTTTCATTTTAAAGATTGTTGAATGTAGCAATGTAAACTACTTGCTCAAGGCCATACAGTAAAACAGTAGCAAAGGTGGGATTAAAATTAGGGAGGTTTCGTTTGCTATTGCTAAATCTTAATTTTCTAGGACAAAGGTAATGTCTTTTACAAAGCAAAATGTAATTTTCCCTTCTAGGCCTGCCATATACCAATGTTTTTTTCCTGTGCTGTGATACTGTAAATTTTTTAATTTAGCTTAGGCCGAGTTCAGGTCAGATCACCAATGTCTGAGTTAGCTGAAGTTGGCTGGAACTATCATTAGGTATGAAGTGCAAAAGAATGACTTCTATTCATCAGGTCTATTTTGAAATTAGGAAATCAAGGACAGATGAATAGAAACAACCTAAATTTTAAAGTACCCCTGTGCATATACTTGTATTTGTTGTGGAAAAATGGCAAAGCATTATAAATAAATAAGTAAAATTACTTGAATATTCATTTTTATATTACTTGTTAAAAGGATAATTTTCTCCTGTAAACCAGCTAGCCCATCTAAGTTTTTGAGTCCATAGTCCCTGTCTTAATGGCCTCTAATGCTGTAACATCATACTTTGGACATCATTTATATAGGTTCCAAAAGGTTGTTCTGTACATTTCCTCCCCGGTATCATTAGTATTTGGTATGAGCAGAACATTTAGTCAGAGGTCTCTAACTGACAGGTTAGCATGATTGACTTCCTAGTTCTACATCGAACATAAGGATGGATCTATCTGTAGAGATATCTGTTTTTAATGGTACAGGTGAATTTAAAATGGAAATGAAATGCTATTGTCTTCATATTTATATAATCTTTAAAGCTCTCCATATCCATTTCTATTAAAAGACCATAACATAAGAGAAAAATTTTGTGTTAGTAGATCTTATTTTGATGTATTTTTTTTAATATTCAAATATTTAATATTGTGAATCTCATAAATTTAAACATTTGTGGCATACAGTTGTTCAATACAGCGTACCTCAAAGTAGTTTTGAATACCACATAAAGCATTATTTCATATAAATATTTTCAGGTGTGTTAACAGAATACACCCAAATTCCTCTCTGTGTGCAGGTTGCAAAGAAGTTCTGTGGAGGGTAAGTCAGAACGGGTCCCAGACCATGAGCTAGCCTTACCAGAGCTTTGTATTAGTAGTTGCACTTGGAAACATTTGGAATTAACTAAGCTTTGTCCCTTTTCCTTGTCTGACTGGAGGCATTAGTTGAGGTAAGCTTTCACAGACTTTTTACAGTTAAAGAACAGTCTACAGGTACAGATTCTAATTGTAGTAAGATTTAGTAAGGTTAGGAAAATGGATTTAACTCAGATAGGAAATACTCTCCTCAAGAAACAAACATTGCACCCTTTTCAGGCCAGCAATTGTAGCAGAATACTCTCATTACTTTCTAAGTTATTTTATCTCACCCCACATTTCTTCCTTTTCTTTCCCCTTTGATCTTCACAGGGTAATCAGGAAGCTACAGCACCTCCTGACACAATGGCACAGCCTTACGCCTCAGCCCAGTTTGCTCCTCCTCAGAATGGTATCCCTGCAGAATACACAGCCCCACATCCTCATCCAGCTCCAGACTACACAGGCCAAACCACTGTTCCAGAGCACACGTTAAACATGTACCCTCCTGCTCAGACACACTCTGAACAGAGTGCAGCTGACACAAATGCACAAACTGTCTCCGGCACAGCCACAGTAAGTCAAAGTTTTGCCTATTTTTTAAGCTGTGAATGTCAAGTGATATGTGTATTTATTGCTAACATTCATTCTTATGTTGTCTTGGTTACACTTGTTATCTATGTTACACTTGTACTAGGATTACGGGCAATTTTAACATTGATAGTTTATCAATGTTAAATCGATAATTGTAAAATGTTGTTGATATAGGAGAATATCGTTTTTCTGCTTTTGGAGTCTCTCAGACAGTGTGAGAGCTCTGTAGAATCAGTAGTTCATTTTCAATAGCAGAGAGACAACCTGTTCAACAGCAAGCCCATGAATCATATAATCAACTTGAACTAAGTCTGATCTAGGAAAACATTGGAAAAGAATATTTGTTAGTGTTTGTTTGAAAAAAAACAACAAACAACTAACTTATTTTGTAATTTTTAACGAGCTCTGTATCTTTGAGAAACAGGAGTATAAATTTTCATATGAGTATTCATTGAATGATCCTAAATTAAAATTACTTAAATAACTGCATGAATGAGTATTGTCAAGAGCGTACCTGCAACGCTATATTTTCCAGAGAGTTTTTCATGCAGCCTATACCAAACTTGTGTGTGGGTCTGTGCTCAACATAGCAGAAATGTTAGGCTTTCCTTCTACATGAGTTATATATGGAGTTCTGAAGTGTTATGAATTATGCAAGAGACTCCTTGGATATCCTTATCTTGTAATTTAAAAATCACAAATTTCATCCATTGATAGTTTAGTGCTCCTGTCTTAGTTCTAGATTGGAACCCAACATAGACAGTGCTGTCAGCTGGCAGATTTCTGAGCCACTGAGCACCTGCATTGCACATGTAGGATCTAGCACAGAACAGACAGCACACTGCAGTTTGAGTATACGCTTGAAGCATCCCTTCCTACTAGCTGTCATTGCTCTCCTTGCTTCAGCCATACTCCATCCCTCATCTTACTGCCCCTTTCTCCCCTTGAACCTCAAGTTTCATGCATCAGGGCAGGAGGGAGAAGGGAAGTGGTTACTGTTAAATAAGTTGCTTTGAAGATCTGTGTGTCTTGCCATGTCACTAATTTCTTTATATGGATATGAGGAAGAAAGAAAAACACTAACATCTTATATTCTGCATCTAGAAGACTAGGAATTACCTAGGGCACTTCATGTGTTAGCCTTTGAAAAAGGAGAAGGAAGTCCTTGAGTCTTTAAGAAAGCATATGCTTTATTTTTTTTCTGTATCCCAATAGCAAGGTCATCACAGATGTATCAGTACTGAGCAAGCCCACATGAGTTTTGTGCCACACCACATTCAATCACATATACCTGAGGGGGCAAAAAATAATAATTAATAAAAAGGAAAGAAAGAATATTCCATGCTATTATGAATTGAACCATGCAGGTAGTCATTAACTTCTCTTCCTGTAAGGAGATGCCCTTGTGAATTAATTACACAGTTTTGTGATCTATGCAGTAAAATACTTAAGTCCTTTACTTCTTGATTTGGCATCTTTCTATTGGTCTGACTTGCCCTTTGCTGTAGTAGTGTGAGGATACTTAAAAAAGTATTCAGCTCTACAGGATTCCCTCTTCTCTCTTTGCTGTTATCTTCCTGGTTCTTTCAAACTTTTTAAATTCTCTTCCATAACTGTTTTTGTCAACTGTTGCTGAGTGCTACTGTCATTGGTTTAGAACAGGAACTCTAAGCTGAATAGGTACTCCAGAAAAGGTTGGATATTGATTAAAAATGTCATCTTTGCCATTGTCCCTGTCTCATTCTTTCTATATCTTGCTATTTCCCTTGCTCCTTTTGACCACTGCTGCACACTGAATAGATCTCTGTGATGCCTAGCTCAGCCTTTTTGTGTTTCTGAACTGTTGGTCTGTTGCTATTTGGTTCTGAAGTAAAAGACTGCTGGTGCTAAAATCAACGGTAAAACACCTGTCGATGTAAGTAGGGCTGGAGCTCATCCCTCATCATTTATTGCTTTCAATTTATTGTGTTTGCTCTCTGCTTCTTGATTTTTCAGTTTGAAGGAGCGTTTGTCCCTCTATCAGAAAAGTTGGGTATACGTTTTTCCAACATCTTCTGTGGTAAAGCCTGATGAAAAGAAATAATTCGGATTGTCCAGAATGCCCATACTTTTTCCGTGTGGACTATTCAATACTAGTTCCAGCAAGATCAGTGATTCCCTTGAGAGTTTCCTACTTCTGATATGCTAATAGATTTGATTGGAATTTGATTTGTATAATTTGCTATCTGGTCTTCTAATTTCCTTTTTTGCCTTCCTGATATGCAGTTTGCATTTTACCTGTCACATACTTTCTCCCTTCTGGCTCCACTTGGAGTGAAATTCCATCTTCTGAAGGATAACATTGCAATACCACTAACCTTTTGTATTTGGGGAATTTCATGTATTTATTTGCTCTTTTTATTATGGATCCTTTTCTTCCCTTACAGTTTCCTTTCTTACAGAGTAATGTGCACAACTTTGTTTTAAGTAATTCCCATGCTGTTCATAAAGAATGAGACTTCCTTGCTTTTGATATTAGGGTGCTTTTGAGAAAGTCGTTATTTAAAAAAATGTGTGTGTGTGTATATATATATATATATATATATATATATGTATATATATATATATATATAATATATAATATGTTATATTGAAAGTTGTGGATACTGTCCCTTCTTGGAAAACAGTACACTGAAAATACAAATTTACAAGAAATGTTTCTCTGTGGATCTACATCGTTCAAGGTACCCTTGACATTTAGCATATTAATCACCAGTTTTACAAATTTGCAGTCAAATATTGTTTGCACAGTTTAATTATGGGTACCTAGATCTTTAGTATTGCACTTAACACACTGTAGAGACATTATAAATAGGTATATGGAGATGGAACCTAGGCATTTGGGTTTTGTAATATTATGAGTGTCCACCTCTGTACATCTCTTTGTGGGTTTAATATGTGTCTGTTATTTGAAATAGAGCTTCAGTAGCACTGTGTCTACATTTTAACTCCATGTTGTCTTTACTGTTGAAGGAAAAAATGTTTGTTTCTTTCCAGTTACTGCTAGTTTTCTGAATAGTTGGTTTCCAGTCTTTAAGAATTTTAAGTGGAGTTGGTTGGGAATGTAGCGGTATTTTTTTTAGCAGGCCCCAATATTTTTACAGTTTACTGTCAGTAAATTGTGTTAGGTGCATTGAAAAGAAAAACGATTGATCATTCACAAAAACATTGTGGTGATTAATGTAGATCAGATAAGCTATTTGAAGCAAGACCAGTTTTTGAGTTTTCTTATTTATGTACATACTTCTGTACATTTGAAGCTGTATATGCCACTAAAAATGGATCTTAAAATTTCAAAATATAAAGCTAATAAACTGCAGGGCAATTTCCTAATTTGCAGAACAGTTATCAGAAGTGACTTAATTTTATCTGTGAAGGATTTAATCCACACTAAGGTTAGACACATACCCTGGCTTTCTTTGTCTGCCCCTTTCTTTTTGTGTCGTTTTGTCTGAAAGAATTGTACATTGTAGCAAGAGCTCACATGGGGTCTTGAGTAACCCAAATCACAGTAAAGATATAAACAGAGATAAAAATAAAAAGTTGCTTACAACTTCTCTTGAACCCTGCACTGCAGAATGTGATACTGGCCCAGCTGGAGCCAATGTCAGTATTTCAATTGCAAGTTCAGATTCCAATCATCAGTTTTATTACAGCTTTGCAGTTTTGTGCACATTAAAGTGCTATTAATATAGGAAGTCTGTAGACTCGATTTTCTTATATATATATATATAAAAGAAATATATATATATATTTATATAAATATATATATATTTATATTTATATCTTTTATATATATATTTATATTTATATCTTTTATATATATATTTATATTTATATAAATATATATATAAAAGAAATATATATATATAATATATATATAAAAATATATATATATATATATATATATAAGAAAATCGAGTCTACAGACTTCCTAAGTATAATACACAGTATAATCTATAGGCTTTACTAAATGTTTCCCGAATAGTCTTTGATCATTGAGAGCCTTTCAAAATGGGTGTAAAGCCAAAATGGCAGTGCTTTAAACAGTCTTTGAGTTTGTGTGGTAAATTAGTGAGTATTTTCTTGATCAAATCTAAAATATTTTATTGAGAATTTAATATGAAGGAAATAAATTATTTTCTATTTTATTTTTTAATTATTTTTTAAAGTAAAATTCAAAAAAAATTTACTTTTTATAAGAAACCATTGCACCAAGTCTTCATACATTGAGTTTCTCCACAGAGCACACAATATGTGAAAATAATGCTCCAGATATCTTTTATCTCTAGGACTAACTTTCTGTGCACTCCCAAGTGGTTTGGGCATCTCTAATTAGTTTTTGTTAATTGAACCAACCTACTCTGTCAACAAGCATGCCATTCCTTACACTTATCTCTTAGTTTCATTCCAAAGTTATTTTCAGTTAAGAACTAACATTTTCTCCTTGCTTTTGCTCAATTTTACTACAAAGCACACTGAAAACTGCAAACAAGAAGTACAAAACTTTCTGATACTGTTAAGATTTTATTTTTCTACTTGTTGTGCATAACTAGTTGAAATACAATTTAATGGAAATCAATTTAGCAGTGAAGATGTGGGATTAGAAATGCTCTTGTACTTGTAAAAATGCATTTCCTAGTACTTTTTTTATATGTTATTTTGATAAAATAGTGAGGAACAGTGTTCTGTTAGGACAAGTGCTGGAAATGACTGATACTTAGTATGTCTACAAATTACTAACTCTCTATTTAGATGTTATTAAACAGGAGAAAATGTACAGGATGAAAGCGAAGTAAATATTTAAAGACAGGATTATTTAACTGAAACAATATAAAATCATCCGTACGTAATAAAATACTGTCAAATTCTATTTTGAGTCTTCTCTGGTTTTCATCTTTTGGATCAATATGTTTATTTAAATTTAATCAAGGAAGTAGTCTATCTGAGGATATGCATGATCAATACTCATCCAGCACTGGGTTCTCCTGTAAGGTTATTTAAGCACTAATAGACTTATGGAGTTGCATAACATCAAACATACTTTTATTCATAATCAAAAAGAGAAAATTGTTTCTTTCCAGATGGATGGACCAATGGTAATAGTATTATAAATCTATGATGAGTAACATCTGTAAATTTTTCAGTTTTTTTTAGTGTTACATTATAGTACATATTTTAAAGGATTTTAAAGATATTTGATCATTTTTTAGATATGAAATCACCTTTTACATGTATACGTATGCAAATATGTTGTATGTCTGTAATATGGCTCAGAGAGTAAAACTTTTTAAACTTTTGCTTCTTTTTTTTTTTTTTATGAGCAAGTTCTGTTGAATTCTGTGGCAGATGGATTTGTAAATGCAAAGGGCATTAACTCTGCACGTGTGAGGAAGCAGATAATAGTAGAATTTTTTTTTTTTTTTTCTGTAGTGCCTTCTAATCTGTGCATTATACAATTAAAAGAAGCAAATTTGGTATGGTAAAAACCTGATTTGTGCTGTCCTGAGTTTTATGTATGTGTGTGTATAAAAAAAAAAAATCCCCTCTAAAGTTCCTCTAAATCCTTCTGATTTAGGACAACCTTGAGATCATTCTGTAGCCTTCTTGCCTTGGAGTGTGATTTCACCAGGTTTCACAAGCTGAAATGCATTTAATAATTCATGTGTTTGGACAGGCATCTTCCAGGGAAAACACAGTTGCTTTGTGATGTTGGTGGTTCAGTGCATACTTATCTTCTGTCTATGTTGGTTCTGAGTCAATATACAGAGCATGGCGTTAGGAGATACTATGCTTCTGGAATCCTTTCAAAGATGTAGGGCAGAGGTGTGGGTTTTCTGTGACCATTGAAGATGATGAGGTATCTTTTGCATAACTCCTGTGCAAAGGATAAATTTCAGCTTGGTTATTACCAAAATTCCTCCTGTAGCACCTACTGAACTTGACACTGTTCTGTGTGAATATAACTGATATGCTAGATAAAACTGAGCAGAATTGCAGTGCAGATAACCACGTCATTCATTAGGTAACCTCTAAAAAGTGACACTTTTGAGGACTGTGCTCCCTCTGTGGAGGAGCTAGGAACGTTTCACCATGATGCGACTGTCTTGCAGGTCAGATCTCCCCATGGATGGATTATTTTTTCCCCTACTGATGTCAGTGACCCAATTTTTATTCCAATTCAATTCCATATTTTTGTCTGTAGATGTTTGTCACCAGCATGCTATGCTAAATAGTTGGTAATACTTTGACAACTGTTACAGCAGTGTTTATTCATCTAAATCATAGCCTGCTGGTGCAAGCTATTGTATCAGCATGGTGTGCTATTTCAGTTATGCTATCTATTATATTTGGTCCCAACTGCTACTTGAATAAAATATTTCAAGAAGCTTGTTTCAGCACCCTCACTGCTTTGGAACTGCGGAAGCAAGCAGCCTGGTCCAGCCCCTATTTTACAGTATGGTGAAGAGATCAAAACTGACATCCCAAATAGATAACATAATGCTGTGCAAGTTGGGTGAGGCATGATAATGTCTTGTGATCATACGTATTATTGCTTCTAAGAAGCTCCCTGGCTGAGAGTCCTTCTTGTAAATTTTGTAACTATGCCCTGTGTGTGTTTCTTTGTCTATGCTAAAGAATTACACAAACATACTGCTCACTTAAACATCTGTATTTGTCAGTGGATGCTCTGAAATAGCTGCTTCTGCAGAACCTCAAATACACAGAACCTCAAACCAACTGATTTCTATGAGACAGTTCATGAAGTCCCTGTTTGTATTCTTATTTGTATTGCCTGGTAAGAAGACAGTCACTCCTTTTTTGGTGCTGCTGAGTTAACTTGGGCATTGCTCTCAGAACATATCTGTCATGTGTCAGTAGGTATATGGTGTGAGGAGAGCATCTGTTGAACAGTGTTGTGGGCAGCTGATTGTGCCACTGCATGCACATCAGCTTATCTTGTGTTCTGAAATTGCAGTCCTTGGATCCTCATGATCTAGGTATCATCTCATTTCTATTTCCTTTTGATACTCATACTAAGAGGGGATTGCAAGCAAGGTACTGAAACAGAAGGCAAAAAGTTTGTTTGTTTGTTTGTTTGTTTGTTTTCTGAGATATTGTTACTTTAACTTCCTCTTATGCTTGAAGTTGGTGATAGTGTACTAGTAAAGCATAAGCACAAAATAAATTAAGAAAAAACAAAACACCACCACAACCGAAAAAAAAACAACAGCAATTAAGGAAGCAATAACACTGTCATCTCTAGCCACATTTTCTCAAATAAATTAGTTGATTGTGTGCTATTGAATACCTCTCTGAATGCTTATTGTGGACTAATACAGCTCAGTTTACTTGGGCAAGCAGTACCAGCCAACACTAAGATTAAGTGCACGAAAAATTACAGAATCACAGAATTTTCTAGGTTGGAAGAGACCTCAAGGTCATCGAGTCCAACCTCTGACCTAACACTAACAGTCCCCACTAAACCATTTCCCTAAGCTCTACATCTAAACGTCTTTTGAAGACTTCCAGGGATGGTGACTCCACCACTTCCCTGGGCAGCCTGTTCCAGTGCCTCACAACCCTTTCAGTGAAGAAGTTCTTCCTAACATCTAACCTAAAACTCCCCTGGCTCAACTTAAGCCCATTCCCCCTCGTCCTGTCACCAGGCACGTGGGAGAACAGGCCAACCCCCACCTCGCTACAGCCTCCCTTGAGGTACCCATAGAGAGCGATAAGGTTGCCCCTCAGCCTCCTCTTCTCCAGGCTGAACAAGCCCAGCTCCCTCAGCCGCTCCTCGTAGGACTTGTTCTCCAGGCCCCTCACCATCTTGGTCGCCCTTCTCTGGACTCTTTCGAGCACCTCGATGTCCTTCTTGTAGCGAGGGGCCCAAAACTGAACACAGTACTCGAGGTGCGGCCTCACCAGAGCTGAGTACAGGGGGAAAAAATTGCAGAGGTATTTTCAGTGACATTGTCAGACAGAGACATAGTGGTATCATTCCAGCTTGAATTTTCCTCCAGCAAGCATTACCAATTAATTTCTGATCTGCCAAATTTAATTGACCAATTAAGCAATTTAACATTTTCTTCCTGGCTGGTCCCGAAAGAGTACTGTATTTTGTTTGTTTTTGTTTTGTTTTTTAGTTTTCCTGCTCCTTCTGTCACCTCTTGGGCTCTTGGCTTTCCATACCAGTTCTTTATTTCTTTATTGACTTTTTTTTTTCTCTTAGCAGTCTTAAGTAGCCATGGCATCCAAATGCTTTGGCTGTTCTTCAGGTTCTGATGTCTTGAGAAAAACATTTGTTGCACATTTTGCTGAATAAACTAAGCATAAATTTCAAAGGGGACCTTGCCATGGTGAAATAGCTAATTACAACTTACTTTATATTTGACCTTCTGCATCTTACATTATAACATGTTAATTAGAATTGATCTTTATTTACAAAGTGGACTTTTTTTCTTCTGAAAATTAGCTCTCATTTTCACTAAATGCAAGAATGTCTCTGCTAGATTAGGTAAAGCTAATGATGTTTTCCATTCTCTTGTAATTAGCCTACAAACAGCAAATGGGTTGCAACTTTAGCAGAACTCAATTTCTCCTTGCATCAAGACTTTATAACTGTGATACAAACTTGTATATTGACAGGAGCACTTTGTGTGATAGCATGAGGAGAATGTGTTGGTAATCTCTTGGTTAACCAAGAACATCCTCCGTTCCTTGCTTGCAAGAAACTGGATCTTCAGAGAGAAGTCAGAATGGTCAGGTAGACCATACCATCCACAAGATGACAGACTAACAAGGTTTGTAGCTAAAAGCTATGAAGATCATTCCAAATGGCTCCCTGTCTTCCTCCTTAAATCATGACCTAGACGGGCTGGAGAGTTGGGCAGGGAGAAATTTAATGAAATATAACAAGGGCAAGTGTAGAGCAGGATGACCAAGAAGCAGCACTGTGCCCTTGTGGGCAAGGTCAATGGCATCCTGGGGTATATCAGTATATCAGGGCTGTGGTTAGTACATTGAGAGAGGTTCTCCTCCCCCTTTACTCTGCTGTGGTGAGACTGCATCTGGAATATTGCATCCAGTTCTGGACCCCCCAGTTCAGGAAGGACCGAGAACTGCTTGAGAGAGTCCAGTGCAGAGCCACGAGGATGATTAAGGGAATGGAGCATCTCCCTTATGAGGAAAGGCTAAGGGAGCTGGGTCTCTTTAGTTTGGAGAAGAGGAGACTGAGGGATGACCTTATTAATGTTTATAAATATGTAAAGGGTGAGTGTCAGGAGGATGGAGCCAGGCTCTTCTTGGTGACATCTAATGATAGGACAAGGGGCAATGGGTGCAAGCTGTAACATAGGAGGTTCCCCTTAAATGTGAGATGAAACATTTTCACAGTGAGGGTGACAGAGCACTGGAACAGACAGCCCAGGGGGGTTGTGGAGTCTTCTCTGGAGGTTTAACATACATATATAAAATAATTGCTAATATTTCACAGGTGGTGTTTTTGTCTATCCCTACGGTGGCAGGGAGAGTTACTGACAGGATACGAAAAGCCCACCTGATAAACACATGGCTCAGAGGCTGGTGCCAGCACAGAAATCTTGTTTTTTTTTTGACCATGGGGTGCTTTACTCGGCACCCGGCCTGATGGCTGCAGACGGGTCCCTATCTCCAAGGGGAAAATGGATCCTGGGCCAGGAGCTGGTGAGGCTCATTGAGAAGGCTTTAAACTAGGTAAGATGGGGGATGGGGCTGAAACAAGGCTTGTTGGAGCTGTGCCAGGAGGAACAATGGCAAGGCCGGGGGATAAGGCAATGGCCCAGCTGAAGTGCATCTACACCAATGCACACAGCATGGGTAACAAACAGGAGGAGCTGGAAGCCATCATGCAGCAGTCAGGCTATGACTTGGTTGCCATCACGGAGATGTGGTAGGACCACTCTCATGACTGGAGTGCTGCAATGCCTGGCTATAAACTCTTCAGAAGGGACAGGCAGCATGGAAGGGGCAGTGGTGTGGCTCTCTATATTAGAGAATCTCTCGATGTTGTGGAACTCAAGGCTGGGAATGACAAGGTTGAGTCCCTTTGGGTTAGGATTGGCGGGAAGGCCAACAAGGCTAGCGTCCTGGTTGGGGTCTGTTATAGACCACCGAACCAGGATGAGGAGACAGATGAGGAATTCTACAGGCAGCTGACAGAAGTTGAGAAATCGTCAGTGCTTGTTCTCGTGGGGGACTTCAACTTCCCAGATATATCCTGGAAGCACAACACAGCCCAGAGAAAGCAGTCTAGGAGGTTTCTGGAGAGCGTGGAAGATAGCTTCCTGACACAGCTGGTTAGTGAGCCTACCAGGGGTGGTGCCCCGCTAGACCTTCTCTTCACAAACAGAGAAGGACTGGTGGGAGATGTGGTGGTCAGAAGCTGTCTTGGACAGAGTGACCACGAAATGGTGGAGTTCTCTATTCTTGGCGAGGCCAGGAAGGGGACCAGTAAAACCGCTGTATTGGACTTCCGGAGGGCTGACTGTGAGCTGCTCAGGACACTGGTTGGCAGAGTCCCTTGGGAGGTGGTTCTGAAGGGCAGAAGAGTCCAGGAAGGCTGGGCGCTCTTCAAGAAGAAAATCTTAATGGTGCAGGAGCGGTCTGTCCCCACATACCCAAAGACGAGCCGACGTGGAAGAAGACCGGCCTGGCTCAACAGAGAGTTGCAGCTTGAACTTCGGAGAAAAAAGAGGGTTTATAATCTTTGGAAAAAAGGGCGGGCCACTGAAGAGGACTACAAGGATGTTACGAGGCTGTGCAGGGACAAAATTAGAAAGGCCAAAGCTCATCTGGAGCTCAATCTGGCTACTGCCATTAAAGACAACAAAAAATCTTTTTACAAATACATCAACGCAAAACGGAGGACTAAGGAAAATCTCCATCCTTTACTGGATGCGGGGGGAAACCTTGTTACAAAAGATAAGGAAAAGGCGGAGGTGCTTAATGCCTTCTTTGCCTCAGTCTTTATTGGCAATACCGGTTGTTCTCTGGATACCCAGTACCCTGAGCTGGCAGAAGGGGATGGGGAGCAGAATGTGGCCCTCACTATCCACGAAGAAATGGTTGGCAACCTGCTATGGCACTTGGATGTGCACAAGTCGATGGGGCCAGATGGGATTCACCCGAGGATACGGAGAGAACTGGCGGAGGAGCTGGCCAAGCCGCTTTCCATCATTTATCAGCAGTCCTGGCTATCGGGGGAGGTCCCAGTTGACTGGTGGCTAGCAAACGTGACGCCCATCTACAAGAAGGGACAGAGGGCAGACCCGGGGAACTATAGGTTTGTCAGTTTGACCTCAGTGCCAGGGAAGCTCATGGAGCAGATTATCTTGAGAGTCATCACGCGGCACTTGCAGGGCAAGCAGGCGATGAGGCCCAGTCAGCATGGGTTTATGAAAGGCAGGTCCTGCTTGACTAACCTGATCTCCTTCTATGACAAAGTGACGCGCTTGGTGGATGAGGGAAAGGCTGTGGAGGTGGTCTACCTTGACTTCAGCAAGGCTTTTGACACCGTTTCCCACAGCATTCTCCTCAAGAAACTGGCTGCTCTTGGCTTGGACTGGCGTACGCTTTGTTGGGTTAGAAACTGGCTGGATAGCCGGGCCCAAAGAGTCGCGGTGAATGGAGTCAAATCCAGTTGGAGGCCAGTCACTAGTGGCGTTCCCCAGGGCTCGGTGCTGGGGCCGGTCCTCTTTAATATCTTCATCGATGATCTGGATGAGGGCATTGAGTGCACCCTCAGTAAGTTCGCAGATGACACCAAGTTAGGTGCGTGTGTCGATCTGCTTGAGGGTAGGAAGGCTCTGCAGGAGGATCTGGATAGGCTGGACCAATGGGCTGCGGTCAACTGCATGAAGTTCAACAAGGCCAAGTGCCGGGTCCTCCACCTGGGGCGCAATAACCCCAAGCAGAGCTACAGGCTGGGAGATGAGTGGTTGGAGAGCTGCCAGGCGGAGAAGGACCTGGGAGTGATGGTTGATAGTCGGCTGACTATGAGCCAGCAGTGTGCTCAGGTGGCCAAGAAGGCCAACAGCATCCTGGCTTGCATAAGAAACAGTGTGGCCAGCAGGGCTAGGGAGGTGATTGTCCCCCTGTACTCGGCTCTGGTGAGGCCGCACCTGGAGTACTGTGTTCAGTTTTGGGCCCCTCGCTACAAGAAGGACATCAAGGTGCTCGAAAGAGTCCAGAGAAGGGCGACCAAGATGGTGAGGGGCCTGGAGAACAAGTCCTACGAGGAGCAGCTGAGGCAGCTGGGCTTGTTCAGCCTGGAGAAAAGGAGGCTGAGGGGCGACCTTATTGCTCTCTACAGGTACCTTAAAGGAGGCTGTAGCGAGGTGGGGGTTGGCCTGTTCTCCCACGTGCCTGGTGACAGGACGAGGGGGAATGGGCTAAAGTTGCGCCAGGGGAGTTTTAGGTTGGATGTTAGGAAGAATTTCTTTATCAAACGGGTTGTTAGACATTGGAACGGGCTGCCCAGGGAAGTGGTGGAGTCACCATCCCTGGAAGTCTTTAAAAGACGTTTAGATGTGGAGTGTAGGGATATGGTTTAGTGGAGAACTGTTAGTGTTAGGCCAGAGGTTGGACTCGATAATCTTGAAGTCTCTTCCAACCTAAAAATTCTGTGATTCTGTGATTTTAAAAAGAATAGCATAAATGCAAAAACTGTCTCTACTTTTGCTTGCTTATTGTCTGCTTTTAATCTTTGAGTGTATTTGATTGTGTTTCCCTTTCTATCTTTATGAGTCTTTAATTCCTTTTTGTAATATTCTCTGATTCTTCCACTTATTTCTCTGTCTAGATTGCTGCATCTTGCTGGGTCTAGATGCTTTCTCAGAAGGTATCCCATGCAGTTGTGTTACACTATCAGCATATTTTACTGCCTTTTTTTGACTTAGAAAGACCCTCAAAGCCTTTCTACTACAGACCTCTCAGGTCATCTACTACTTTTTCTCAAAGCGATTTTCTGTATTTTCTTTTCCAACAGACTCACCCATTGAAACAGTTGTCATTTCCATTGATCTCTTCTTTTCCTGAGAACAGCCTCTGAAATAAAATTAGAGTCTTACCCCAGTACACAAATTCTGAGATGCCTGTTGAAATCCATCTGCACATGACTGGAAAATGGATAGCACTCATCAGGTGCTTCACAGCCATAGCAAAGAGGTCTGCAAAAATGCTTGTGAGAAGGGGGGGACTTGGCCTCAGCCATGAGGTCTAATAACACTGCCAATGTGTAGACAAAGTACAAAAAAATTCACTATCAATGGCACAGAGGACTTCAAAGATTGCCATTGAGAACATCTCAGTACTTACATATTGACTAATTTTGAGATGAAATTGGCACTGCCTCCCAGCTTGCTATACCCCAGAAAGCAAGAACGAAGGGTTTCCTCTTTTAGTGCTTTTTTGGTTGGATTGTAATTAAAATATTTTTTCTCTGATTTATTAAAGAAAAAAAAAAAGTCAGCACAATGTCTTCTGAGTCAGTCAAAAGGGAAGAGAAGAGTGATTATACTTGGCAAGTCATTTCTGTGCCTGTGCTTTTTTTTCCTGCTGTTACAGAAAGTGCATCAAAAGATGTCAACTATTTAATTTAATAAGGATTCGTATAACTTCCAGCTGTTCAAGAATAGTTTCTAAATATTTGATTTGAAAACAATATGTGTACCCCCACAATGCGACATACTGAAGTCATGATCACCCAGCTATCCAGAAACATCTAAGTATGCCTGTGCTAATTAGTATGTTTGCAGATGAAGCTTCTGTAATGGGAGCTTCGGATAATAAAATACCCAGTGCTTTGTTAAGAGAATGTATGAGATAGAGAAGTCTACCAAACTGAAAAGAAACTATGTAAATATACTATTTATGGAAGAATTAATATGAACATGAAATTATATTCAAAACTAAGTTCTGTGGGTTTTCACACACAGTGATAGTTTAGGCCTGTCGTGGTTCCGCTCGAGTGGGCAGCCGAGCTCCACCACAGCCGCTCTCTCACTCCCCCTCCTCAAAGAGGAATGGGGAGAAAATATGTGAAAAGGGCTCAAGGGTTGAGACAAGGATGAGAAAATCACTCAGTAATTATTGTAATGGGCAAAACAGACTCGGCATAAGGAGATAGTAAGATTTATTGCCTATTACTAACAAGCGAGAGAAGTGAGAAAACAAAGGAAAAAAAAAAAACCAAAAGCACCTTCCCCCCCATCCACCCTCTTCCACCTCCTCCCCCCGAGCAGTGCAGGGGAACGGGGGAATGGGGGTTATGGTCAGTCTACAGCACTTCTTCTCTGTCGCTCCTTCTCAGTCACTCTCGTCCCCTGTGCTGTGGGGTCCCACCCACGGGATGCAGTCCTTGATGAACTGATCCAGTGTGGGCTTCCCACAGGCAGCAGCTCTTCCAGAACTGCTCCAGATATGGGTCCGTACCACGGGGTCCATCCCTCAGGAGAAAACTGCTCCAACCAGGCTCCCCTACGGGCAGCAGCTCCTGCCAGGTCACCTGCTCCTGCGTGGGCTCCTCTCCACAGGCTACAGGTCCGGCCCAGAATCTGCTCCGGCAGGGGTCTTCCACAGGCGGCAGCCTCCGTCGGTGCAGGGCCACCTGCTCCACCGTGTTCTCCTCCACGGGCTGCAGCATGGAACCCTGCTCCACCGTGGTACTCCATGGGCTGCAGGGCGACATCCTGCTTCACCATGGCCCTCACCACAGGCCGCAGGGGACTTCTGCTCCGGCACCTGGAGCACCTCTCCCCCTCCTTCTACACTGACCTTGGCACCTGCAAGGCTGTTTTCTCACTCTCTTCACTCTCCCGGCTGCTGTGTGGCGCAGCGTTTTTTTCCCTGTCTTAAATATGCTCTCACAGAGGTGCAAAACAACATCGCTTATTGGCTTAGCTCTGGAAAACAATGGGGCCCTTCCCAAACACGGGGTAGCTTCTAGATCTTTCTCACAGAAACCACCCCTATGGCCCCCTGCTACCAAAACCTTGCCACGTAAACCCACTGCATTGCCACAGAAATTTTCTTACAACTTGTGTGCTTGCAAGTGACAGCTATTCTATTGCTATTTCCTCAGAGTCCTTATTCTTTTGTTTTTAAAGGTATGGAAATACTTGAGTTGTAATGAGAAATATTTTTTTTACAGACACATTCCTTCCCTTTCATCTCCTTTATTACATAGTTTTCAAGTATAGTGTCACCCAATTCTATGAAACAGATGCCTAGCTTTACCTCAGAATATTAGTATTTCCTTGCCCTCATACATAAGCTTTTCTTTTTTTTTTTTTTTCTCTAAAGAAAACTGGCTGGGACAGCAAACTGTCTAAACCTGCAACAGGAAAACATAGTGGAACATTGCTATATGAATGTCACTTTTTTAATAAAGAATATGTTCTAGTTATGATAAATGCTATTACTTTGTGTGCAAATCAATGTATTGGGAAAAAAAAGAAAGCTAGATGATAAACAGTAAAGAATATAAAAGAGAAATAGCTGTACTGTAAGCGGATTGAAAATCTTTTGTTACGTTAGGAATTTCTTAACTTGATAAGCTTAACAAATATTATAGCTGGTATTTTTTTTAGAAAGCTTGCTTAAATTCCTGTTGTTTGTTTGTTTATTATTTCTGATATAGTCAGAAAGTTAAAACTTAGAGGAACAGTTATGTTTTCACGGATTTCTAGTGCATGAACATTGATACTCATGAGCTGGTGATACCTTAGTATAGTAAACTTCCACTGTGCTCTCCAGTACCTGCCTTTAGTGACAAAGAAGCATCTTAACCTTAGAGTTACTAAGCTATTTTCACTTATAACTAAAAGTATTGTTCATAATAATCTAATAGAACTGTTTACAAGATTATTATATTCAGAAATAGATACCTGCATAGTAGGATCCTGAGTTTAGGCAGAGCATATGAATAGGAATGTTTGCTACTTTTTCTGCACTTGCATTACAGAATCACAGAATTTCTAGGTTGGAAGAGACCTCAAGATTATCGAGTCCAACCTCTGGCCTAACACTAACAGTTCTCCACTAAACCATATCCCTACACTCCACATCTAAACGTCTTTTAAAGACTTCCAGGGATGGTGACTCCACCACTTCCCTGGGCAGCCCGTTCCAATGTCTAACAACCCGTTTGATAAAGAAATTCTTCCTAACATCCAACCTAAAACTCCCCTGGCGCAACTTTAGCCCATTCCCCCTCGTCCTGTCACCAGGCACGTGGGAGAACAGGCCAACCCCCACCTCGCTACAGCCTCCTTTAAGGTACCTGTAGAGAGCAATAAGGTCGCCCCTCAGCCTCCTTTTCTCCAGGCTGAACAAGCCCAGCTGCCTCAGCTGCTCCTCGTAGGACTTGTTCTCCAGGCCCCTCACCATCTTGGTCGCCCTTCTCTGGACTCTTTCGAGCACCTTGATGTCCTTCTTGTAGCGAGGGGCCCAAAACTGAACACAGTACTCCAGGTGCGGCCTCACCAGAGCCGAGTACAGGGGGACAATCACCTCCCTAGCCCTGCTGGCCACACTGTTTCTTATGCAAGCCAGGATGCTGTTGGCCTTCTTGGCCACCTGAGCACACTGCTGGCTCATAGTCAGCCGACTATCAACCATCACTCCCAGGTCCTTCTCCGCCTGGCAGCTCTCCAACCACTCATCTCCCAGCCTGTAGCTCTGCTTGGGGTTATTGCGCCCCAGGTGGAGGACCCGGCACTTGGCCTTGTTGAACTTCATGCAGTTGACCGCAGCCCATTGGTCCAGCCTATCCAGATCCTCCTGCAGAGCCTTCCTACCCTCAAGCAGATCGACACACGCACCTAACTTGGTGTCATCTGCGAACTTACTGAGGGTGCACTCAATGCCCTCATCCAGATCATCGATGAAGATATTAAAGAGGACCGGCCCCAGCACCGAGCCCTGGGGAACGCCACTAGTGACTGGCCTCCAACTGGATTTGACTCCATTCACCGCGACTCTTTGGGCCCGGCTATCCAGCCAGTTTCTAACCCAACAAAGCGTACGCCAGTCCAAGCCAAGAGCAGCCAGTTTCTTGAGGAGAATGCTGTGGGAAACGGTGTCAAAAGCCTTGCTGAAGTCAAGGTAGACCACCTCCACAGCCTTTCCCTCATCCACCAAGCGCGTCACTTTGTCATAGAAGGAGATCAGGTTAGTCAAGCAGGACCTGCCTTTCATAAACCCATGCTGACTGGGCCTCATCGCCTGCTTGCCCTGCAAGTGCCGCGTGATGACTCTCAAGATAATCTGCTCCATAAATTAGATGAATGCCATTTTAATTGAGTTTTACACAGTGAGACATCAAGCTTAGGCTGAAACATCTATATCTACTGGTATCCATAAAGATATGTGGAACTGGGTATTATTAGGGCTATTTCAAAATTTAGTTTTTAAGGCAGTTAATCTTTAGCATGTGTAGTTAACATGTAGTTATGAAGCTTTGGGACACTGAAGGCTCCAATCGTTGTAATATGGCTGAAGTTAACATACAGCTAGCTGTCTGAGACTGGCAGTATAGATACTTGTGAAATTGCTCATGTATGAAATAAAAGCACTTTCACACCAGCATAAAACGTTGCTATTGACTTCTTCCTGTCTCCAGCAAGCATTTTCCAATTTCAGGAATTCCTTCCTGTCGTTTTGAACAAGGTTCCATCTTTTCTTTTTCTTTTATACAAAGTGTTGTAGATCTGGTCCTTTATCTCTCTGTTGCCTCTCAAAAGAAACATGCAGCCACCTTTCTTTTCAGATATCCTGCAAAGTGAATTTTCTAATGATTCTAACTTGTTTAATAGACAAAATGTGTTCAATCAAAGTTACTAGTGTTTGAATCACTGGTTCTTTTCTGTGCTTTTAAATGGAAACAACTGGTTTTTAGTTGTCGTTGTTGGTTTTTATTTATTTTCATTACAAGAAGAGAAACTTCTGTTTTCACAAGAGCTTTTTCAAATACTCTTAGTACAGCAAATTTACTATATCTCAGACTCCAAAATGTTCATCTTAACCCAATGCATCTCATTTTCTGCCTGGAACTTTTACCTAGATGAGATTCAAGGACTTGGCACATTTGTCTGGGGGATTTTGAAAAGCAAGATCCCCAAACAGACTATTACACACACAGAAAAGTAACGTATATTCACCGTGTGCTAGATAATACTGATTATCCTGACTATGCGCATGCAGTAAGTCTGGTCAATAATAAATATCAGTCATTTTGTATTTGTCTCTTTCTGACTGAGAAATGCAATGGCCCCATTAGCGAAAGATGTATGTCTTGGCCACTGTATAAAATTGCTTTCTGTTATCAGCAGTTATTTAATATTGCTATAGACAATCTTTTCAGGTAGCAAAATGAATCTAATCTCATTATCTCCAGTTTTCTTAATCTAGACACTGTTAATGTACAAATTTGGGAAACTTTCTAATCCATTGAATTGTTTTGACAAATTTCAGATTGTTTTGACCTGCTAAGTGTAGAAACAGCTAACTAGCATAATTCAGGAGACTGATATTTTGTATGTTGATTTAATTCACTCTGTTCCATCCTTTTAAGCTTTTTTGCCTTCAGTGGGAAGGAGGGATCGCTGATATTCCTGAATGTACAAGCTTTGTATTCTCTTCTCTCTCTCTCCCCGCTCCTCCTCCCCAGCCCCTGTCTCTCTACTGTGCTCCCCCTCGCCCCCACTCCACTTTCCTTCCATGAAGAAGAATGCTATGTTGTCTGTATTACAAGTAAAAGCAGGAGTATTTTAAGTAAAAGTGATCTATTTATTTATTTATTTTTAGCATAGAGATACTCATTTGTGTCTAAGAGATTTGTAGGAAGTTATCTTTGTGTATAACATTGTCATTCCACAGGTAGCAGCATAATCATAAGAACTTAGACTAGAATTGAATCCTTTTTTACAATTTACTATTCAACAAGCATTTTAAGCCTACTTAATTCCTTTCTGGAAAGTTTTATGTCTTCTGGTGTGTAGTCTTGCTGCAATTGAAAAGAGAGGAACAAGGCTCACTAGTGGTGAGTTTGCTGAAATGCATGTCCACCGCAACAAGCTCTGGACTTACTACTAGGAATTATTCTTGGTCATACTTTTCAGATGAAGAACTGGGAATTGACTGTGAAATCCCCAAGACTTTCTTGGAAGTGCTAATCCTTTGTAGATTAATCCTGTGGATAATCCTTTGTGGAACTTTATAGCATGTTGCCTTACTGATCAAGTGCAGCAATCAAATGTGGTATTTGCTCAACAGTATTCATTAAGAGTACATATTTCATGCCAAATGTTATTTACATGTGGGTTCCTTGGTGTGTAAATTGGGTAGTACCCAGGTGATAAATTTGTTGCGCTTACATTTGCTAAAATATCTTTGTACCTTGACCTTGTTCTGATAAGCTTTATGAAATCCAAGTGCATATTTAGACTAATTTTATCACTAAAAGAAACAGCTCCAAGTGTTAAGGGTGTTTGAATTTTTTCTTCTTTGTATGCTTCATTCTTTTTTCTGTAGTCATGAATTCGCTGTCCACTCTCCTGTGTAGTAAAGGCTGAATGGGGAACACACAAAATAGCTGAGTCTCATGTTAATACTACAGGAATATAACATAGGGGTTCAGTGTACAAGCTTGTTGGAACTGATGAATTACCTTGTCACAGAGACATAACTAATGTTATAAAATTTCACTTTTTTTGTGTGTGTGTGTGTGTTTGTTTTTTTTGTTTGTTTGTTTTTACCCCCAGTAGAGAGCAAAGAAATGGCAGGCTTACCCCTGTCTTGTAGATATGCTTAGTTATACAGTGTTGTTCTAGTTACCGATAAATTTTATGAGAATGCTTGTAAGCCTTTTATTTTTTTTTTTTTTTGGTAGGTTTTAATACCTCATATTTCATAGTGATTTGCCAGGAAAACAATATTTGCAAGTAACACTGTATTTGTCCAATATTTCTGCAATACATTCATCAACTGTTGAATTTTTCTCAAGCATGGCTATGCATATTGCATGGGGACATTTAACATAGAATAAATACTGCCTGTATTTTGTACTTTTTTGTTGTTGTTGGGTTTTGTTTTTTTTTTGTTAAGTAGAGGAAGTGGCATATGGTTGCACAATCTGACTTCAGGAGTATTTCTATGCATTGTTTTCTGTGATATGTAGTTGAATATCACAGAAAACATAACGAATATATTTCTTGTTTATTTAAAAAATCATTTTTAGAAAAAAATTGCACCAGAGGATCTTCTTCATGTTGTCATGAGACTGCATTTGAGAGATCTGGCTAGGCTATTTTGTTCATCATTCTAATGGTGGAAAAAAAAAAAAGTTTTAATTTGCATTAAAGATTTTCTTTAAAAAAAAATAATAAATAAAGACTGTATACCAGTGGTTCTAAATTCAGGTAAAAGGAAATTATAAATGTTCCTAAACAAGAGAGTTAAAATAGAGTGCTGTATATGAGCTTTCAGTTTGATAAATACTTACTTATGAGGTCATAAATACTTGAGGTACAAAAGGTTAATGCAGTGTGAAAGGCTGTAAAACACAGCGAGCAACCTGCTAGATCATAATGATGCATTAGTACCTTTCAGTATGAATGCTAGTGGTTATAAAATCTTTGGGCTGAGTTTCTTTTGTAACACAAGAATGTAAAGCCAGAATATCTTCACTGTGTAGTTGTACTTATACTTTTACATTTATCTCTCTGTCTCTCTCTCTCAGCAGATGTCTCTGTAGATAAGTGACTGATGAAAATGATTTAAAAATGAACAAACAAAACCCATTTTTGGCTAGTAAATAATAGAGTAATACTTGGTGATTTTTTGCCTTCTGTGTATTGATAGGTTTCCATGAAATGAAATACATAATAATACATAGAAGGAACAAAAGGGATTTAAATTCTGTAAAGCAGAACTTTTACCTGAAGTTTACCTTTGAGGAGAAAGAGAAATATTGTGCTGAAATATAGTGTTAAATTCATTGAGTATATACTGGATGGTAAAATTGACTTTATCATAATAAACTATAGAATTTCTCAATTTTAGAAGTCTGCTCTGTTTTATAGTTATGTCCGATATGCTGATGCAGCTAGTATTTCTCATTTAATATCTACCTCTCTGAAGTGTTAATTTTCATGCCTTGGTGATCATTGCTTTTTACTGAAGCAAATTACTTCCTCTTATTCCAATATCAGAGTTTATGACAGACTAGGATAATTTTACTCTAATTAATCTTTTGAGTCAGTTCCACTCTTTTCTATGGAGTGCCGTGTCTTGGCTAAGCTAAATTGAAGTAGTTAAAATGTGAAATCAAATACGAAAAACTTTTATTTGCAGACATTTGATACTTGCTTTCAGCCTTCTCTACTCCGTGTTAACAAAAGAAATATTTTACTTTTGATTTATCTTCTCAATTAAGTACACCTACATCTGGAGTACATTTAATAGTTTTGCAGAATTAAAAAAGATAAATACAGGAAAATATTTGATATAGATGCATCCATCTCCTATTGCAGAAGCCTGTGCATTTCTTTTGTAATTGTTATTATCTTTTATCCTTTAGATGCTGAAAAGCAACATATTCTGTTCTTATTAAGATATCATTTAAAAGTTTATAGTGTTTGGATTGCACAAATATATCTCCAGTAAGTCTCTGTAGTTTATTATTTTTAATTTAAAATGAAATTTAGACTTGCAAAGAATACTGTAAGCAGTTGCTGCTCTGATGGAATTAGAACAGTACAATGTATTCTTTCCCAAATACCTCTGAGTGAGAGAACAGAAAGTGAAACATGTATCTTGTAAAAGCCTGTGCAACATCTCTGAAAATAATGCATTTCTTAATACAAATTTTGAGATGCTTTATTATATTTTGGGACAAGTGGTCAAGCTAGAAGTCCAAATAACAAAGCTCCAGTGGACCATATCAAGTTATGGATATATGACTCAAATTGTCAAATGCCACTTCATATTACAAAATACAGGAGTACAGGAGTTTGATGACTCAAAAAAAAAAAAAAAGTATTAGTTTTATATATTCCCAGCTTGTCGTTATGCATTAGATTATAAGGTTTTCTGTATCATGATTCTGGACACAAACTTGGTTTGTGTCTTTTGTTTTGTCTGTAAAAGTCTCTGAGTCTGCTTTATGTTAAAACAGTCACAGCTGTTCAGTCATTCTGATTGACTAGCTGTACATTTCAATAGTGCCGCTTCCTTTACTTTTAAATTAAATATTCTCCCCATGCTACAGTAATCGTGAATGTTCGTAATAGAATCACATGGGGGAACTTAATTAACTTTTTTTTTTTTTTTTTCCAAAGGAAATTAAAAAAAAAAATAAATCAATGATCTGGTTTCTAATTTCATGCATGTGCCCCACAATGCCTATTAGAGGCTTTTCACATGAGTAAGTCAGGTGAGACAGAACTGCTCATCTTTAGCTCACAATTCATTGTCTTTCAGCTGAAATGTTCACCCAATATTCTACTCGGGGAAGAGAAAGAGTGTATGCATTGATAAATATATATTCTTCATGAATTTATATAATCTCATAACTGCAGTCATTAAATGTATTGGCTGGTTATGCAGATAATGGAAGGAATTTCAAATTGTACCTACCATTTGTGAGTCTTATCTTTGACCTGCTTTTATTTATTTTACTTTTGTAAATAATGATAAGTTAAATTATTCTAATATTTTTCTATAGTTTATGAGTGGTCAATAACTTTTTTCTTCTGAGCAGATTTATTGAGATTTATTATCAGATTTATTACTGAGATTGAAATGAGCAGACTGTCAAGGCTATAATTTACAACTTTAGTTATAAATCCATTTTCAGAATTCCAACAAGTAATTCTAACAATACTTCCTTCAGAGGTTACAAAAGGGGATGATAAAAAATGTAAATGCAATTCATGCTATATTTCTATAAGCTCTTCTGTTATCTTTTCCTCTGGATCAAGTCAATTTAAGTATTCTCAGTTTATTATATTTCTAAATGGTTTCATTCCCAATAGCTGTTAACTATGGCCTTAACTTACTCTTATATTAGTGGCTAAGGTCTCCTCAAAAAAAGAAAAAAGAAAAAAAGTTTGTGGAGCACAATATATATTGTATAAGCATAGTTGCCAAACTGAGCAGAACAGTTTCTCCATAAGATGCAGTAAATGCAGTAATAGAACAAGGTAGGATGAAAGTTCCATAGCTAGAAAAGAGCAAAAAAGAGACATGAAATTGTTTCTTTTAAATATATTTTAGATTATTGCATGTTTTCTATAGCAGCACTGAAGCTAAGTGTATTTGGATGTTTAAAAATAATAATCTCTTTGACTATAACGTATTCAAACTAAGGAGAAAAGTTTAAGATTAGAGCCATGTTTCAGTAAAATAATTGAGAAGTGTTTTCTAGTTTTTTCTCTCCTTCAATTTTCAGTCCACTAACCTATGTAAATGGTTGACTTCTAAGAGATATTTTTTTTCCCTGCAGTGGAAGTTTGAAATACTGTGAAAAATGATGGAGAAAGAATTCCGTAAGTGTCATAAAAGACTAGATTTAGGATGCCAGAATGTGGGGCTATTCCCACAGAAAGTGGTGTCTGAGAAACTGTCTTTGTGATGGACATCTTGCAATAATATGCAGCTGTGAGTTCTTAACTTCTTTTTCTTTTCAAATAGCAGAAGATAATGAAGTGAACTGTTGTAGTTCAAGGAATCTGGTGAGCGTTACAGTTTACATTTACTAACACTTGAACAAAGTGTGTATAGAGAAACTTCAAATATGTTACACAAGGTAAAGAGAAGTGGTGGAAAGGACATTGTAACGCAGAAAGGAATATAAATACTAAGAGCAAGCCCATGATGCAGTAACCATGATTAAACACACAAGAAATGTATGTAATATGTGCGTTTATTGATTTACATAGTTATACCATTATACTGTATATTTTATATGCATATAAAGAGAGAGAATGAGAGAATAATATAGGACTCTTGGTTGTACAAGTGGGATTTAATGGGAAAACAATATAACTATATAAATCAATGCATATTGAGGAAAGTGATTATGCTGAAATGCCTTCCTGTAGCATATTAATCCATCCTCTCTGAGGAGTGTCCTATTTATTTGGGTTACAGTCATCAGATGCTGGATGTTGTAGAACAGTGATGGGAAAAGATAATATGCAGTTGTTGTTTGCTGGCAGTGTTTTTACATAATGTTAATTCTCCCGCAGTTTCAAGCAAAAGTGAAGCTTGTGTTTTTCTGTCTAAGAATTTGTTTCTACTTTGCACAATGTCATTGAAAACATGGTTTTCAGTATATATAAGGTATTTTGTATACTTCAAAAATGTCTGTGCACACTTAGCGTAATCTGAAATATTCATCATTGTGAAGATTAACCAGCTACTTTTTTTGGACTACTTTTTAGTATTGTGAAGATTTTTCAGGTAGCCTTAGTTACTTATCCTGGCAGTTGAAGATGAAAAAGAGACCTCCTGATTTATATATAAATATATTTTAAGGAATTATTTTAAAAGACTCCCTAACAGACATAGATGAAGATGAATATGTTGGAGGTTTATGACAGAAGAAAGAATGAAGAGCCATCTCTTTAAAAATGTATAAATTATATGCGGCATAAAAACAAATAGAAATTAGATGAATTATAACACTACTTGTACTTTTAAAAGTATATACAGAATATTTTGAAAGCTAATCCTGGTATATTTCAGAAAGATCGCAGAACCCATGTGGGGTAATGGAGAGTACTTTGGGGCTGGGGGTGGAATTTACTAAATAGTTTCCTTTCTAGAGAGTTTCTTGCATCTCTTGAAGTCAGACACTGGACCAGGATAACCATATGCATGGTTACATTTGTCAAGCCTGGTATTTGAAAGAATACCTTTCAAAGGAAAATCACTTGAATGTCTTTTGAAAATTGTGTATGTAGAGAACGCAAGATTGGCCCAGATAAACTGCAATGAGCAAGTCAGAACTGTTTTATCATTTTCATTTATAATTTTATCATTTTTAAATATTTTTTATCAAATTTTATAATTTATATTACATGATTATCACACATGTTATCAATTGCAAGCATTTTGTTCAGTTACTAAAATAGTTGTTTCAAAGATGATGTAGTTTAGGGACTACATATTGCATTTTTCTGTTTCATCCGCACCCTTAGAAGATTTGTGAACCAAGTCAGTTAAACTTGAGCAGCATTCTCAATACTGCAAGGTTGGACAGGTGCAAATGAAAAATAATCAAAAGTAAATAAAAGTAAATTCATGTAATTGAATTGGGGGGCATAAATTTCATCTGCAGAAATTTTATTGCTGATGACTATTCAAAATAGAAGAATCCACATAATGAAGTAATGGTAAATTAAAAACAGAAGTATATTGATTAAAGTAAGTAGCTATGAGTCAGAAAAGAAAAACTGGCCTGTTATGTAAGAATAAAATGCATTTAAGTGTATTGTTTTCAGACACAAGTGCTGTAATTTCTGTCAAGAAGGAAATTTTACCCCATTCAAAAGAAGATTGTTTTCCTTCTCCCTTTGCATGTTGTTTCTCATGATGTTCAGGCTTCAGTGTTTTGAATGGATCCTTTACAGGGCCCTGACGGCATTGAGACTTACTGGCCCTACCAAGCCTCCCACAGGGCTCCCCAAACCCTCCCCACGGCCCACAGGCTCCATTTCCACCCAGCTGCTGCCCTGGCAATGCTGCAGGAGCACTGGGCTGCTGCTCTGCCACCACACTCCCCGGCAACAGGACCTGTTCAGATGGACTTTAACCTGCTGCTTGACATCCCAGTTTGACCTTGGATCTGCCCCATCGCTGTGTGCCTGCCTGCTGATCACGGGGACCTGTCCATCCCTGCATATCATTACTGGACCTGATTCTGATTTGCTGCAGATCAAGTCATATCAGCTAGAGCAAGCTGCTCAGGACTGTGAACAGATGGGTGTTGAATACCTCCAAGGATAGAGACTCCACAGCTCTCTGGGAAAATTGTTCAAATGTTAGATTACTCTCTCAAGCTATATATACACGTATGTGTTTTTTTGTTTTTTTCCTAGCATCAAAACAGAATGTCCTGTATTTCAGCTTTTGCCTGTTGCCCCTTGTCCTGTCACTGGACACAACTGAGAAGAGTCTGGATCCTTCATCTCTATACCTTCCCTTCCAGTATTTATACACATTAATAACCTTCCCCCTGAATCTTCTCTTCTGTGAGCAGAATGACCTCAGGTCTCTCATTTTGTCCTTGTATGCCAGATACTCCAATCCCTTTGTCTTCCTTCACTGGACTCTCTATCCAGTATGTCTTGTACTGGGAAGCCCAGAACCAGACAAAGTACTCCAGGTTCAGTCTTGACAGGATTTAGTATAGGGAAAGATTACATCCTTGGACCTGCTGGTGATGCTCCTAATACAGCATGTTATACTGTTGGCCTTTTTTCCACAAGGACACATTGCTGAATCATATTCCAATTGTTTTCCAGGATTCCCATGTCTTTTTCTATGAAGCTACATTTCAGCCAGTAAGTTCCCAGCCTGCCCAAGTGGTACATGGGGTTGTTCCTGCCCAGGCACAGGACTGCATTTCCTAATGCTGAACTACATGAGGTTCTTGGCCCATTTTTGCAGTCTGTCAAGGTCACCCTGAATGCCAGAACAATCCTGTGGTATATCCTTTCCAGGTTTGTATCATCATTGGATCAAATTGAATGACCGGATGTTCCATCTGAACCAACAGAAAATGCTTTATTTTACTGTGAGGGTGACTGTGAGGGTGAACAGGTTGCCCAGAAATGTTGTAAAAAAAAAGAAAAAGATATAAGCCTTAAAGATATCTGCCTTAAAGATATTCAAAGCCATCTGGATATGGTCCTAGGTAACCTGCTGTAGGTGGCCCTGATTGAGCAGGGGCATTGGATCAGATGAACTCCTACTCTTCCAACCCCTGCCATTCTGGGATTCCATGATCCGCAGACAACATTAATGGACTCAGTCCCATTTCTGAGAATTCAAGAGAAGATAAAACTCCTCTGTCATAATGGCTGAGGGAGCACTGTTATAACATCCTGTACTGATTCCTATAAATAGCGGAACTGTTTGGGGCTATAATGGCTAATGACTTCTCTGTACAGATGTTAGATGGAAATAGGTATATCTGTTGGTTACAACATGCTAAGAAATGAGATAACTGAACAAAACCAGTATTAAATATATATATATATATATAATGGAATGTCCATAAGCTCTGGGACTACATCTAAGCTCAAAAAATGACTATCCCACCAAGGAGCAGAACTGCTGTTTGTTAGTGTATGATATTTCTGCGTTAAAAGATCAGTGTGATTTAGGAAGTGGCTTTTTGTGTCATGGGGAACCCTCAAATTCTGCTGTGCTTTGGAGAGTTCAAGAATTGACTCCTTGGGCAAAGACATGCAAGTGAGCAAATGGAAAGTCACAGCAGGAATTCAGGAATAGGTGAGGGGTCAAACAATGAAAAGCTTTTATCATGTTGTCACATTTTCTTTCTTTTCATGAGCTTGCACTGTAGCAATCAGCCATTCTCTCTCAGCATGAAACTCTGCTCTCACAAGTTCACTCAGCAGTTGGTTGTGTCAACACAACTCTTACAAAAAGGGACTTCACATGCATAACATAAGTCTAGTTCAGGAGAGTATTTCAGAAAGTAGAGTACATTGATTTGAGCTGTGGGTAAACATTGCTTTCTGAACAACTCTTCATAGCCAAACCAACAAATGTTCTAACTAAAGACACTTCATGACTTTCCTTTAAAGAAAATAATGTTTCTTTGAAGCTGTGTAGCATAGTATTTCATTAACAATTTGTCATTTGGACAAATACTGTCAAATGTTATAGCAGTGCTAGGGAAGGCCCATGACTTTGTACAACGTAGTGTCACACTTTTTCCAGGTAGTCTGTTGCTAGAATAAAAGTTAATGATCTTATTGCAGCTTTGCAGCCTTTTATAGCATTGATTTTTGTGGGATAATGCCTGTAAGAGTTTATAAGCTTATTTAAATATTTAAGAAAGGAATCTTGTTATGTTTTATAACAATGATGGTTGTGCATGAATGAATGACCACAAGTCAGTGGTTTGGTCAACTTCATGTGTATTGAGTTATATTGTTACACGAATAGTATTAAGGTAATAACTGATCTGGAGATGAAAACTTATTTAGGAAGAAGGAGTAGATTTCCAGTAATCAAGTTATTGACACAAACTTCATGTCAGTCAGCAAGTTTAGATCTTAAGAACTAGGCTTTTCTGCTTCAGGAAAAGGAATAAACAGAGAACACATAAACAGAGAAGTGTGAATTGCATTCTGATTTATTGTGAGGATCTGTTTGGCCAAAATAAAACTTGGAAGGAAGTTTTTTTAGATCTAACATAACTATTAGGCATTTTTACCTGTAGCCATTTCTTTATTTCTTCATCTATTTTAGCTCTATTCACTACAACTTTGTTACTTACTGATACACATCTTTAGATGGCAGTTCTGTATTTTCAAATACTTAGAACATTAATCCCACTTCCGTTCGCTATCAGTACTACCTGAGGAAGCTTTTCCACTCCAGTTTTATACAATTTATCAATCAACCTCTGAATCCCTGAAGTCTTTTTTATGGCTTGGATAAGTTGTGATTTCTTAACTTGCTTAAAGGTGACTATCACTCTAAGTAACAACAGGGAAATACTTCTGAACGGTCCCAATGCAATCAGGAATATTTCAATATCTGGAAACATGATACGACTGATTGCCCAGTCCAGATGTTCAGGGATGAGATAAGGAAAGCCAAGGCACAGTTGGAACTGAGCTTGGCAAGGGATGCTAAGAATAACAGGAAGATTTTTGTAGGTACATTGCTCAGAAAAGAAAGGCCAAGGAGAGTTTCCCCCTTCTGATGAGAAGGGTGAACTGGTAATGACAGATATGGAAAAGGCTGAGATACTCAGTAACTTCTTTGTCTCCATCTTTACTGACAGACAGGCTTCCCAAGTCTGTTGTTGCCCTGAACCTGTAGACAGAGGCTGGGGGAGCAAAGTCCCACCCAAGTGAAGAGCAGGTTCGAGATCACTTGATGAAAATAAACAGGTACAAGTCTATGGGGCCCGATGACCTGCATCCCAGGGTCCTGAAGGAATTGGCTGATGTAGATGACAAGCCTCTCTCCATCGTATTTGAAAAGTCCTAGCAGTCAGGTAAATTCCCTGGTGACTGGAAACAGGGAAACATCACTCCCATTTTTAAAAAGGAGGACCCAGGGAACTACAGTCTAGTGAGTGGCCTCTGTGCCTGGCAAGATCATAGAAAAGATCCTCCTGGAAGCAATGTCAAGGCACATGTAAAACAAAGAGGTTATTTGAGAAAGCCAGCATGGCTTCACCAAGGGTAAATCATTCCTGACCAATCTGGTGGCTTTCTACAATGGAGTGACTGTATCAGTTGACAAAGGAAGACCGACCAATATCATCTACATGGAGTTCTGCAAGGCCTTTGACATGGTCCCACATGATATCCTGGTCTCTAAATGGGAGAGAGATGGATTTGATGGGTGGGCTATTCAGTGGATAAGGAGTTGGCTTGAAGATCACACCGAGGGAGTGGTGATCAATGGATCTATGTGGAGGACAGTGATGAGTGGTGTCTCTCAGGTGTCTGTCCTGGGACCAGTGCTGTTTAATATCTTTATCAATGACATAGACAGTGGGATCGAGTGCATCCTCAGCAAATTTGCAGATGACACCCTGATAAGTAGTGCGGTTGATACACCAGAAGGAAGGGATGCCATCCAAAGGGACCTGGACAAGCTTGAGAAGCAGGCCCACGTGAACCTAATCAGGTTTGACAAGTCTAAGTGCAAAGTGCTGCACCTGGGTCGGGACAATCTCAGACATGAGTACAGACTGGAAGAAGAACTCACTGAGAGCAGCCCTGCAGAGAAGGACTTGGGGGTTCTGGTGGACAAAAAGCTTGACATGAGCCAGCAGTGTGTGCTTGCAGACCAGAAGGCCAACTGCATCCTGGGCTGCATCAACGGAAGAGTGGCTGTCAGGTCAACGGAGGTGATTGTCCCCCTCTGCTCTGCCCATCTGAGGCTTCACTTGGAGTGCTGCAACCAGGTCTGGAGCCCCTAGCACAAGAAGGGTGTTGAGGTGCTAGAGTGGGTCCAGATAAGGGCCACAAAGATGATCAAGGGGCTGGAGCACCTCTCTTACAAAGAAAGCCTGAGCAACCTGAAGGTGTTCAGCCTACAGAAGAGAACTCTCCGGGGGATCCTCATTGTAATCTTTCAGTACTTAAAGGGGAAGTAAAAAATATGGAGAGTGACTCTTTGCTCAGTCAGAAAATGATAGAACAAGGGTGGATGGTTTTAAACTAAAAGAGGGGAGATTTAGAGATTAGGAGGAAATTCTTCACTCAGAAGGTGAAGAGGCACTGGAAAAGGTTGCACAGAGAAGTTGTGGGTGCCCCATCCCTGGAGGTGTTGAAGACCAGGTTAGATGACGCCCTGAGCAACCTGATCTAGTGGGTCGCATCTCTGCCTATGGCAGGAGAGGTTGGAACTAGATCATCTTTGAGGTCCCTTCCAACTGAAGCCATTCTATGCTTCTACACTCTATGATTCTACATCTTATGGCTTTAATGCCATAAAAAGAAGCAGGCCTGTCCTCCAGCTTTCTCTTACCCACCCTCACCTACATATTTTCATCTTTTTTTTTTTTTTTTTTTTTTCCTATTGTGAGTTGGATCAGCTCACTAAGTAATTTTATGAAGTGTTAATTTTCACTTGGATCAATGGGTCTGACCTAACACTTAATCTATACGAACACTGGAGGAAGACATGGGAAATAGAAGGAACCTGAGTCCAAAGGTAGTACCAAAGGCAGGACTTTGTTTTAGCTGGCCAGGTAACCACACCATTAGCCTTTAGTTACTTTTTAGATGCACAGGAGGAAACAAACTCCATTGTGAGAGAAATCACAGAGGTGAATTTAGGACATGATTTGTGGGTGAAAATGACATGAGCAAGTAATTTTTTCATCACTGAGGATAGTGATAGCTTTTTGTTCATGTCTTTGGATTTATCAAATGTACAAGTTTGTGCAATAGGAGGCTGTGACTCCCATTCAAATTATAAAAATTTTTAATCAACTGTAATCAAGATTACTGTATTTACATGGTGATGTTTTCATCTGTTTGTCTGGATATTACATGAATCTTTCAAGTATCAAAACAAAGTTATTTTTAAACACTTAATTCCCCCTATTAAAGTCCTTTGAAAGAGTTACAAGAATTACATCAGAAATAGTAGCATTCTGACTAATAGATGAAAGAGTATTAAAATGAAATGAATGTTTCTTTGTCTAGTGCTGTTTAAGACATTTATTCTGCATTGAATTAATTATGTTGCTCTTTGACCAGTAAAATATTTCCTAGTGTATTCATTTATTTATTTTTTTAAGGATAAAACCAATGAATATCTTTTAAAAGGTATTAAAAGGTATTTTAGAGGGATCTGGATAGGTTGGAGAGCTGGGCGATCACCAACCGCATGAAGTTCAATAAGAGCAAGTGCCGGGTCCTGCACCTGGGACGGGGAAACCCTGGCTGCACGTACAGACTGGGCGATGAGACGCTGGAGAGCAGCTTAGAAGAGAGGGATCTGGGGGTCATGGTAGACAGCAAGTATGAGCCAGCAGTGTGCCCTGGCAGCCAAGAGGGCCAACCGTGTCCTGGGGTGCATCAAGCACAGCATTGCTAGTAGGTCAAGGGAGGTGATTGTCCCGCTCTACTCTGCGCTGGTGCGGCCTCACCTCGAGTACTGTGTGCAGTTCTGGGCACCACAGTATAAAAAGGACATGAAACTGTTGGAGAGTGTCCAGAGGAGGGCTACGAAGATGGTGAAAGGCCTGGAGGGGAAGACGTACGAGGAACGGCTGAGATCACTGGGCCTGTTCAGCCTGGAGAAGAGGAGGCTGAGGGGAGACCTCATCACAGTCTACAACTTCCTCGTAAGGGGGTGTCGAGAGGCAGGAGACCTTTTCTCCATTAACACCAGTGACAGGACCCGCGGGAATGGGGTTAAGCTGAGGCAGGGGAAATTTAGGCTTGACATCAGGAGGGGGTTCTTCACAGAGAGGGTGGTTGCACACTGGAACAGGCTCCCCAGGGAAGTGGTCACTGCACCGAGCCTGTCTGAATTTAAGAAGAGATTGGACTGTGCACTTAGTCACATGGTCTGAACTTTTGGGTAGACCTGTGTGGTGTCGAGAGTTGGACTTGATGATCCTTAAGGGTCCCTTCCAACTCAGGATATTCTATGATTCTATGATTCTATGAAAATTATCCTGTGAAAATGACACAATAATGTAGCTTTTACAGAGGTAGAATGAACTTCTAAAAACTTGTATAGAATGTATACACTCCCCTCTTGGCTAATGGAGCTAGGATGCAGCTGATAAAAGAATGTTTTTTTACTTGTTGTGATATTCATGGACAGGATCAGTAAACAGCCAGAAATAGTTACCAATGCAAATAATACCAAAAGTATTAAGGCAACCTGCTATCATTCTTTCTCCCATTCCAAGTTATTGTTGTGTTGATGTCAACTGGATGTCCTTAATTGAACTCAGCAATCCCCTAGATACACAAAAAGCCATATTACAACCTATCATAAACATTATTTTAAAAACATATTCATTCTTTATACCAGCTAATTTTGCCTAAGCTTTGAGACACATTCGGAATCCAAAATATTTATGGATTCTGGTGATTCCCCTTCAAACATGATTGATACGCTATACCCTGATATTCTGCTGACTATTTTAGAAGAAAAATGATGAGCCAGCAATGTGGACATAAAGCACTGTGTAAGGAATATATTCTATGTTTTTAAGGAAGATAGATTGGAAAAATAATTAATATAGCCAAGTATTTAATAACTCTTTGGTTGCCCTGCAGTAAGAGAAGCTATCTTATTGTTCCTATCTGTCCTCAGAATTAATGATCTCGTATATACACTGCTAGCTTTCTATGCATAAGCTATCACAATAATCGCAGTGCTTTCTTGTAGCCTGTGGTATCAGCATCCAGAATGCATCCATCTAGAAATTAAAGAAATAATCAATACTTCTGCTAAGTTCCCAACCTGGAACTGCACACTATATGCTGGGGCCCCAAAGCATGTTCTATGGTAGAATCATATAAACTACTGAAGCAAAGCACAAAATTATTTAGATTTGTGTTGGCTTTTTTGTCTGTTTGTTTGATTGATTGATTTTTTGTTTTCATTTGTTTGTAAATTGGATTAAGGGATTCTACTGGAGTATGATTGTGCGTTGTACTGTTTCTGAAACAAATGTCCCTGTCAGGGTCAACCACAATACATTGTCTTCCTGGTAGTAAGCTATATTCATTCAACTGATTGAGGACCTCTGACATAAAAGATTCCAGAGAGGAGGTCATTGCCTCTTCTTACATAAAAATTACGTTTATATATGATATATTATGAAACATAGGAACTGAAATTTGGCGGGGGGGGGGGGGAGGGTGGGGGGTGCTATTCAGGTTCCCACTGTCTGTGAGAAAAGAAAGCTTTCTGGTCTGTTTAGTTTCAGTCACTTAGGTCAACAAATCACCATACTGCTTGAAAGGTAAGAGTATGTGGTGCACATTTTGCCTCAACTTTGAAACATGTATTTTATTAAGAAGGATAGTAGGAACAAATGAACATTAACATACTTTTGCTGGTAATGAAATAGAAGGAAGAAGTGCACTTATGTACTAATAGACTGGACAGTAGCCAGTGTGATTTTTTCAGCACTCTAGAGCTGGGACAAGACAACTGTAGAATGGGGACTTCACTGCTCTATTTGTTTCTCTTCAGAGTTGTCATAGGAAATGGTGAGAAAGTAATGGTTTAGATTTGTTTTCATTTGGTGCTTTGGATAAAGTGTTTTTGCAAAATAAACATTTTACCTTTTGTAATGTGGGAGGTTGAGTGAAATTAATGAGAATAGTGATTTATTTTTATTTATTTATTTATTTTTAAATTTGTATAATGTTGGAGTGAAGTTTAAAAACAAGAGGGTCAGAGTTTTTCCCACAGGTTTTAATCTTAGTGTCTCTGAAACCAAGCATTCTTAGAATAAATATATATTCATGATTACACTGGAAATTTAGCAAAGTTATCAAATGCGCTTATGATTATGTATTTCTTTGTGCATAATGGCAAGTCAATGTCTACATGCATTTTTCACTAGATGAGCACAAAGAACAATGCACGCTGTCTTCAGAAATTGAATATTAAAGGGATATATTGATGTGGCATAAGTTGCATCCCTTGCATTATGAAATACTTAAAATATTTTTTTCATCTTTAAAACTGGTTTGAAAAAATAATCTCACCTTTCTCTCCTGAAAGCAATGGAACTCTGTATTGAACTTCAAACATGATAAAAGGATCCAGTGATACAGCTGATAAGAAAAGTCACTGATATTTTTCCTGGTGATGTTTATCACACCATTATAAAGAAAGGAAGAAAGAAGTATGATAGTTTGTTGTTGTTCTTGCTGTTGTTATTGTTGTTTTTTATTTTGAATGTATACACTTTTATCTAAAAAATAAAGTACAAATGTATCTATATAGATAACTCCTTTTCAGCTGTGTTGTTTTGCTTCTGGGAAGAAGATTCCAGTGCTGGGACTTCTCGGAATATAAATTTTTCAAAACCAGTATGATTAATCTGTCAATCTACTTAAGAAAACAGGAAGGATACAAGCCTATCCACATTTGCCAATACGCTATTGGCAGTATATTTGAGGAACAGTATTTTCAAAAAGTCCCAAACTCAGTTTTAAATTATTCTCTTTGCTCACTTTGTTAATGGAATGGTAACTTTTCAGAATCTAGACCCTTTTAAAATGGAACATATGCAATATTATCTAAGGAATGTATGAAGATGATTTACTATGCATCTTTTTTTTCAGTTCTTTGTAGACATTCTGTATGGTTGCATTTTTGTTTGGGACGCATATATATTTTTTCTGCTGAACTTTTCTCGATTGCTTTTTTATCAGGTTTACAAATCAAATCAAACAGGTATATTGCAGAGCTCTCTGATATTATTTTCTGCGCTTATAGCACAATGTATTGAATTATGCTTGCTCATGTACTGCTGCTGCTATTCTCTCCAGATTGAGAGAGAATGACTGTGGGGGCTGTAAATTCACTTGGCTTCCAGCACTACTGGTTAAATCAAGAGCCCTATTCAGGCTAGGGAAGAGACAGAGCAAGTGTTCATTACACAAATCAATTTGGTCAAAAGTACAGCACAGTGGGTACTCAACCATTGCTCACATAATATTGTCAACTTAATCAAATAATGCCTCGAAGACATTCACAAGCTCTGTCTCTCTGAGACATAACTTGATTGGTGTAGCAGAAAACAAACAAACAAACAAACAAACAAAAACAGGTGGTTGGTTTGAGTATTTTTCTTCTTTTTATTTAATGAGTATTTTTTAATGTAAAAATCTGAAGAGCTTTATCCTTTTGTGGGTATGTATACACATGAGAAAATCAGCATAGCAATACATTTGCTTAATTTTTTTTTAAAATAATCTATTGATTTTCTTCTTTTTCTTCATTTCCTGTAGATGTTTTATAGGTTATTTGCACTAGAATTAGGCTTTCTCTAAACTTCAGGTGGGTTTAAAAAATATGCGAGTGATTTTATCCATTTATAGATTATCAAGAAAATGATCAAGACATGGTAAAACTTTTTCAAGATATTATAAACTAGCCTGTTTTCTGTATGATGAGGAAAAGATAGTAGTTGTAGGTCAGTTTTACTGTTGATGTTCCATTCATTATTAAAAAGCTAAGACTGAAGCCAGCATTCATTCTGCAGTGACATGCAAACAACTCTTCTGTGACAGCATTTCACTGCATTTAAAGCAGAGTTTGAGGGTGAAAGATTTTGTCTACAACACCATTGCTTTCCAGAAAACAAAAAAGATTAGTCAATGAAAAGGAACAGAGGGAAGATATAACACAATTCAGGTGTAAGAAACATAGGACTGACTGTGTCTTCAGTAATAGATAGAAGGTTACATGGAAAGTTTGTATTTCCTGGGTAGAATAGAATTGATTTTTATTTATTTATTTATTTATTTATTTCTGCTGGAATGGTGTACACAAGGCTCTCTCTGAATTCATGTCCACTAAATGTTGTGTTTTATTGTGTACAGTGCCTTTGCCAGAAGTTCCAGAGGTGGGAGATTATATTCTTGTGTCATGTCAGGAGCAGGCTGGGAAATGCATTGTTAGAGATGGATGAATTTTAAGGAATATATTTTTTCCCTTTAAAAATGTATTTATGAGTGAAATATATTGCAAATACGGGTTGATAACAAACAGGTTATAACCTTAAAAAAAGGGGGGTGATAGGCTGGGATAATATATTTTTCCAAATAAGAATTAATTTATTTCATCCAGAAAAACATCTTGTTTATCAGTTTTCTTCATGTCTATATATTTTTATAACTTCTGGGGAAAAGCTGGGAAGTGAAACAACAAAATATTTGTACACTTTCTGAAACATTTTACAAAATGATTCTTTTCAGTTAAGTTACTATTTTTTGAGAAGTTATAATAGTTTCTTCTGACATCAGGAATTTGTAGTGTAAGTTGATATTGAGGCAGCACACTAGATCACATGTTATTAGTTGAAATGGCATGATGTGAGACTCGTCATGGCTCAGTCACCACAACAGGAGCAACAACTCTTCAAAGAGTCTTGACAGGTGTTTCAGGAGTACAGGGAAGACCATTTCCCACAGTAGCAGATACACCTCAAGATAAATTGTGTCAGTAACCACAGATGCCAGTTGCCAGTTGTTAGAATGAGTGTTTTCAATTACTTAAGCTTCTAAAATCTTGTAACATAACTGGCACTCCTCACTTATCATTGCATTTAAGCTCCTCAGTGAAAATTGGAGAACTGGTAATAGTTTGATGGCAGTGGAAAAACTAGGCAGGCCATGTCCTCCTGAAATAAATAGAATGTGTTTTTAATTGGTTTTAAGAACCTGACTCAGTGTGAAGCCTTTTAAGAATTTATTTGTGTGAGGTCTTTTAAGAATTTGACTGCAGTACAAAGTCAGTGTAAACATGGCTGCATGAATTTTTGATAAAACAGAAAGCCTTTCAGACTGAGGTCACTGGCTTAAATTTCATTGCTTCTCTTAGTACGCATACATTGTTGCATGGTGATTGGTGTAATGGGCACATATTAAATCCTCTAAATATAATAATCCTTATCAACCGACAGGTGAGCAAGAATTTGCCTCATGATTGGCAGTTACTTTGTGGCTCGTAAATAAGTGCCCAGGAATGTACCATGGCTCTTACATGTTCAGAGGGGTTCCATACAAAGCAACAGGTGAACTTCACTGAACAGAAGATTTCTGTTTTTAGAACTGACTGAGCTAAGGAGACAAAAATAAGTATTTTGGTGGGGAAAGAAATTCTTTAGAAAACACTTGATTTTATTTTAACTGTCCTGGTGATGGATTTGGTTAATATCTGTATATGCATATTTATATTTAAAGTATGTTTTATTAAATTTAAAGCAGTTTTTTAGAACACCCTCTTTTGATTTGAGTTTGCTTCCCTATAAAAATGTTTTGGATTTTAATCTATCCTAACACCAGCATTCCCTAGCTCACTAAAGTAAAGGGATTTAATATGAATTTATTTGCTGTATGTGAGTATTTGGTCTTCTATTTCTATATTTTGTATATATAACTTTTATAATTATTTTTAAGACTAGCATATATTATGATTTTTTAAAAAATATTTTATAATTGCAAATATGTGGTGAAGTAGGAACCAGGAAGCACTGTGCGTGATTTGGATAGAACTGACAAGGGGTATGATAGCCCTTGGAGGTGGTATACTGAGAGAGCAGAAAGAACAAATCAGTAAAAACAAATTCCTGTAAAATATCTGTACTTATTGATGATACCAAGACTCAAAGGAAATTTTTACATCAGAAGTAACTTGTATTGCTTCAGAAACAATGTTATCAAAATGCAGACTAGACTAGGATTTTTTTGGGTGTCATTTTCCTTTTTTTGAGTATATTTTCAACTGACAGAATTACTAGAGATGCAGTGAAGCAACATATACAAGGCCATCTGGTTTTAGTATTACAGTATTTTTTAAAATCTCTGTTATTATCATTTATACCTTCACACATCTCTGTTAGCTGATTTAATAATTTCAGTGATAAATATTAGTATGATTCTATACCTAGGTAATATTATGAACATATCTATTTAATTTAAATTGGCTAGCTCAAGAAATAGGTATCACAATATTTGCTTCTCTGAGGGGTTAGTTATATAGCCTCATTTTTTTTTTTTTGGTGGTAAATAGTTTCTCATCAACTTCTATGAGATGGTAACACAAAAGATCATTTTTATTAAAAAAGAGATATGTATGTAGAATAGAATTGGAAGATGGCCAAGAGAGAAGTCAGCCATCAAAGAGAACTATCAAAGAATAATAATTGCATGACACTGGGTCTTAAGAATATTATTCTCTGGAATGATAAATTAAAATTGACATATGAAGACATATTTCTGGTTAGAGGTGTATGCATGCTTCACATGATTTTCTCTGAATGCTGTCCTTACCTAAATTAAATTTCACCAAGATTAAACTTGCTTAGCTCATATACATCGACTGAGTTAGAAAGTATTATGGAAAATTGAGCATTTCAATTCCATATGAAGTGCCTGCAAATGCAAACAACACTTGTTAAAGGATTCAAGTTCAAGCAAATTATTTTAACATTTATGACATAATTTATTTTAACATTCTGACATATGAGCTGGAAACTTGACGTGTGAGCTGGAAAGTTGAATTGTGTATTAATAAATATCCACATCAAATGTTTTTTACATAAATAAGATTTATTTTTTTTTTTTATCAGACTTCCATTTTATATTCAGTAGGATGCTGAAGTTTTCATCTCATGGTTCCCACCGGGCAATATTCATCAATAATCTGTTAAAATATGTAACTGTTTATTAGGCTTTTTAAATTAGAAATATATTCTCAGTGGAACCAGAAAAATAGTCGTGCAGCAAATTGGTAGAAGTGACCTTTCAGGAAAAATGAAAAATGGCATCTAAAAACTTCAGAGCTAAAAAATAACCTGATACAGTGCTGACTGACATGCATATGAAAAAGTAGTAATTTTCAATCATGGTGAGAACTACTGTTACCATTGATTACTTTTAGCACAAAGGGTTAGTACCATCTGTGCTTTCAGACCCAAGTGTATTTTACTCCTTGCTGTACCTGTTTAGAAAAACAACTTCTTTTCAAATGATTTGACCTGTCGCACACTGGATTTATTTATTTTTTAATATTTATATATGCTTGACAGTTATGAAGCATGATGTGTGGTTCTAGAAATGTTTAGGAACTTCACAGTCATACAAATTTGATACCTCAGGCACTACAAATGGCAACAATCTGTTTCAGGGGATTTACTGATGCTGTGTAAAGAGCACTGTGCTGGTTGTGTCCATGCCTACCAGTTGTGACCACACTGGTCCATGCTGTGCTCACATAATGCCATTGTGACCAAGGATGTCACAATAGAAGGGCATAATGTGTAATTTAAAAAAAAAAAAAAAAATGGTGTCTGAATCTTCAAAAGTCATACCTGCAAAAAACATAGGTCACCAAAAATAAAGTTGTTATTTTGATGAGGAAGAGCAGGCAAGAAAGGAATGGTTCCTTTCTCATTCAAGGGGGTGCTTTGTCTATGGTAATGACTAAAGGAGACCATTAACAGCCTCATGATAACCATTAGAGGAAAAAAGAACCTCTTGCCTGTGAAAATTTTCATAGACATCCAGGTGGTAAGATGCAGTGGATGAAACCTTGAGTGGGTATTTGGTGGTCAAGTCCATAGTACCGAACTCATGATTAATAGAGATATCACGTGATTTCATGCCTTCTGTAACCAGACTGTCATTTGAGAATATGCTGATGGTGAGTTTTGGGACTAAATCTACAGAAAGCAAGCAGGAGGATGGTTCTTCATGAGGGGATTTGAGCCACGATTGTTAATGCTAGGATGCAAAGAATCTGTAAAGTCTGTAATCTGTAAAAGTAAATGTTCATGCAAAGGGTAAGAGCACCTTTCTTCTTTGCATGGTTGCTCACTGTACAAGTCAGCCTCAGCCACGCGTTTATTAAATAACTTCCCAAGTGTCAGAAAAATCTGTCCACCTCAAAGAGGAAAGAAACCAGCTAGAGAATATTCAGGTAAGATAGTTTAGGTTTTTTGATTGTTTGTTTTCCCAGTTAACTGTTTCTAATTAACTTCCAAATTTTAGATGATATTTTGGAGCCATTAATGTCTGTCTGTCTTTGACACCTTTTGGAGAATGAGTAGAGGTATTGGAGAACTGTAACAGTAAATATAATGCTTGTTTTTAAAAAGGACGGAAAGAGAAGTGTTGGTTATATAGACCAAAGGGATGTGCTGTCATGTGAGTTTCAATCCTTTGAAAATACTCAAAAAGTTAATAAACGTATTTTTAACACTTGGAAGAACAAGAAGAATAGCCATCAGCATGGATTTTTTGAAAATATATTCTTTTATTTCTACAATGGCCTTTTGGACAAGGAAACCCTTACATGTAACATTGAACTTTTCATAAGGCTTTGACTGTGTCACCCAATACATTATTACACACAAGCTGGGAAATACAGTAAACATACAATTGCAATAGGCCAGGTGCAAAACAAGAAAAGGTATTTAAGTATTACACTATCAAAAACGTGATTTATTGAGATTTTAAATAAGATTTATTAAAAGGAGTTCTGCAGGGGTTTGTGGTGGCTCAGGGTTATTCAATAGTTTCATTAATGCTCTGAATGATGGAGTGTATACTTATTAAATATACAAGAATACCAAGCTGGGTAGGACTCTGAGTACATTGAAGGACAGGATTAGAATTCAAAATAATCTTGATAAATTGGAGGGATTGTCTGAAAAAAAATAATTCACTATTCAAAAACATCAAATGTGAGGTGTTTCCACAGGAACAAACTACCCAGCTATGGCTTGAAAAAAATCACTGGTTAGTAGTTTCATAAAAGATTATAATAGTTGCAGGTTATATATGAATTTAAAATGTCATCCTGTTGAAAAGGAAAAAAAAAAATAAAATCAACCAACGGGTGCATACACAAAGAAAAGCAGGGACCACCTGGTATGTATAACAGAAATATATACTGAAAATATCTGATACTACCTGTACGCTTTAAGCTGCAAAACTAAGGCCTAAACCAGAATACTGTGGGTAAAATAAGGCACCCATTGAAAGAAGGACACAGACCAGTTTGAAAAGATGCAAAGGAGAAAAATGTGTGGTCAGAATTTTTGTGAATGTGGCGCCAAGGATGAAAAAAAACACCTTGCCATAGCTGTCAGGAAGAAGATGTCTCTGAGGGGAATAGTCCTAATTACTCCTCCATATGTATGGTGTATAAGAGAAGAAATAATATTTTAAAACTCCAGTAAGACAGTGGGAAAAGTGAAGCAGTGGAATAGACTCGCACATCGGCCTGTGGAACATCTGTCACTGAAAATCTTTAAACTGGTGGATTTGACCCCCCAGGCCTATCCAAGACATTTCAGCAGATGCTAATTTTGCCTTGATGAAAGGGATAAGTAAGTGAGTCCTTAAACACTTTTCTAGCACTATAGTTTTAAGGAAAAAAAGACCAGATTTAAAAGCAAGCAAACAAACAACAACAAACATTGAATGTTCTTTAATACTGAACGATAAATGCTGTCTTCATAAAATAAAGCCTGATATAATAGAAGATGTAATTCCACAGATGGCAACTGCATTTTCTTGTCACTGCTGGAGATAGAAGGCACTGGTGCTTAGTTCCATAATTTTCACTCCAATGACTTGTATGAATTGAAAAACTTTTTCAGTTTTAAAATTTCAGTTGACACAGATACAGATAAAATGATGAAATCATTTTACAGGATGAAATCAAGAAATTCTAGCCAGGTTTATTATTTACTCTTCCTGAAAGTTATTGGTACACTAACATCATAGTGTTATTGCTTTATTTGGAGTTTTTTCTGTTTAATAAATAAAAGAACATAAATAATAACTACAGCTTTACAAAAGGAAAAATGCCACTAAATGTCTCTGACCTTTATCCTTCCAGTTGATCTCTGACCACTTTTGCTCAGATAGCATTGTGGCTTTATGCATCCAAGAAGTCTGTGATTGAAAGAAACAAAATCTGTGACCGTGTGATTCTAATGGTGGATTTATGTTATGAACAGCAATAATATCTCAAATGTTTTTTTACCCTATCTCACTGATGAGATTTGTTTTTGACTTTCTTTCTTGAAAGACACATTTCAATGATGTTGTCAATTCTTGTTGTCAAACAGCCTGGCATAGCTCATTGGCTATGTGGGTATGTGATAAAACATTTAATTATCTTTTAAATAACTTTTATTAAGCAAATCTGGCAATTACACTTGAGATTCAAAAACTCTTTTCTAAGCTATCTCTGTAAGATTACTGTTTAAAAAACATGTTTCTCTTGTGATGGTTTTAGAAGATCTTTAGAGAAATGGCTCTGATGCAACTGTTTAGAACTGGTGACAGGAGATAGATAGTTCCAGTAGTAAAACGTGTTGAATAATTGATTTATGAATTGTGGCCTCTTCACAAAGTTAAATTCATAGCTTGTTGATATCTGAAGATAACTCTGGTGCAACTTTATACTTAAAATGTGAGGTAGCGTGGAAAAATCACAGACTATATTGTCTTTTGTTCAATTTCTGTTCAATGTTAAAGAATAGGCACTTTATTTATTTATTTGTTTTGCATAATGCAGACTAATTTGCTTAATTGAATTAGGGAAGGTACTGAAAGAGACCAAACCCTTAATGGATCAGGACCTGCACTGATTGCATATAAGACTGCAGGGATGTAGTGAGGCTAATATCTTACATACTAACTTCAATTAATTTTTAAAGAAATATCAAACATAGGTTTTATCTCTTCTAGCAATGAAAATTCTATATTGAAATGCATTATTTATGTGTAAGGTAAATTGCATTCTAGCTCTTCAAGTCCACAGGGCTTTGAAATTTTCCTTTCTGTGACTTTGCAAAATTCTGGCTGCATCCTCTGTCCTACATCTGTATACCTCCTTGGTGTTACTTGGAAGTTTTCTTGTAAGTTTCATATTTCAATTTCAATTTGCAGTTATCCTTCTCCAGATTTCCTTGGCCCATATGTACGTTTCTGGAAGGTGATACATTTTGTAAAGACACTATTGTAATATCAAGCCTTATAATACATTGTAAGCATTTTAGCTATGTTAATTTTGCCACAGACCTCTTTAAAGACATTTACATATCTTTGATGATAGTGACTTTCTGAAGTGCCCAAACTCTGAGATGTTCTTCACTAGAACTCTAAATTTCAGGCTTTGGGGGTGGGGGTGGGGGGTGGGGATCTTACTGGATTTACTCAGGTAAATGGGTTTGAACCATTTAGTATCATCTTCAGAAACCTCTCTGGCTTTTTTTTCATAATATGTCAAACTTCTTAATACAGAAGTTGCTCTTAATGTTTTGGTATGTTAATAATGCATGGTTCAACTTTTCCACTCCTTGTTTCTCATAATTTTTATTAATATCATGAACAGAAATTACTTTTTCCAATTTGCATTTATACTGTATGCTGATTATATAATTTCTTCCCAGGGCACACTTTGTTCCTGAAGCTGAACACCACCTTCAGAATTCTTTAATTCTCTTCAGATTAATCTAATTGACCTTAATTTTTTCCTGAGTGTTGTATTCAAGAATTTTCCAGTTCCTCACCCCCCACACACACTGAATTTCCTTCATATTTCTCTCCTTTAAAGGTCTGAAGGTGGAAAGTAATCTTTGTGGTGTTTATGGACTGATCAATTTTCTAAAATCTTAATTTTGAAATTTTAGTTGGCTTTAGATGTCATAGCAAGAGATTAATATGAATTATTTTTTCCTCTCTTAACAGCTATATTCCAGCTTTATTATTTAAATTATGAGAAATACTTAAGGATGAACTGTTTAGTTTGTTGTTGCCTGTGAGTTGAGGCAATAGCAGATCAAGACTCAGTTTTACACTTGAATCACTTGAAAATTCTTTAGTGCATGTAAAAGTTTGCATTTGTGTATCAGTACCATCATATAGTGTGAAATGTAGATATTACTGGTGAATCAATGCTTTTGCAAAAATCATAGGGACCTCAGTTGTTGATGCCAGGGCAGTTGCAAGCCTATGTCTCCCATCAGTAAACTCTTACCACCTCTGACTCTATTCAGCAACTGGCATTCAGTAATTCACAGAACTACACTGTAAATTGGATCACTGCAGAAGAGGCAAGATTAAATAAAGCCTCAAAATTACTTATCTGTTTATTAACTGGGATTCTTTCAGTGATTCAGTTTGTATATCACACCTAGTTATCTTACTTCAAAGGAAGGGAGAGAAACTGCAGTATTATCATAGAATCATAGAATCATTAAGGTTGGAAAAGACCTCCAAGATTATCTGGTCCAACCATCACCCTACTACCAATGTCACCTGCTAAACCATGTCCCTAAGCACCGGGTCCAAACTTTCCTTAAACACCTCCAGGGATGGTGACTCCACCACTTCCCTGGGCAACCCGTTCCAATGCCTGACTGCTCTTTCTAAGAAGAAATATCTCTTAATTTCCAACCTGAACCTCCCCTGCTGCAACTTGAGGCCATTACCTCTAGTCCTATTGCTAATTACCTGTGAGAAGAGGCTGACCCCCCAGATCCCCACACCTCCCTTTCAGGTAGTTGCAGAGAGCAATGAGGCCTCCCCAGAGCCTCTTCTTCTCCAGACCAAACACCCCCAGTTCCCTGAGCCGCTTCTCACAGGACTTGTGTTCCAGGCCCTTCACCAGCTTCGTAGCCCTTCTCTGGACATGCTCCAGTGCCTCGATGTCCTTCTTGTTCTGAGGGGCCCAAAACTGAACACAGCACTCGAGGTGAGGCCTCCCCAGAGCAGAGTACAAGGGGATGACCACCCCCCAGTCCTGCTGGCTGCACTATTCCTGATACAAGCCAGGATAACATTGGGCTGCTTGGCCACCTGGGCACACTGCCGGCTCATGTTCAGGTGAGCATCAATCAGCACCCCCAAGTCCTTTTCCTCTGCACAGCTTTCCAGCCACTGTGCCCAAAGCCTGTCATGTTGCATGGGCTTGTTGTGGCCAAAGTGCAGGACCCGGACCCAGCACTTAGCCATGTTGAACCTCATCCCATTGGCCTCTGCCCATCAGCCCATCCTGTTCAGGTCCCTCTGCAGGGCCTTCCTACTCTCCAGCAGATCGACACTTCCCTCCAACTTGGTGTCATCTGTAAACTTGCTGAGGGTGCACTCAATTCGCTCATCCAAATCATCAATAAGATATTAAAGAGGATGGGCCCCAACCCCTGGGGAACACCCCTGGTGACCAGTTGCCAGTTAGATTTCACTCTATTCACCACTACGCTCTGGGCCCAGCCATCCAGCAAGTTTTTAACCCAGCAAAGAGGGACGTTTTTGTGAGTAAAGAAAATATGCATTGAACCTCATCCTGGACTGAAGATCTTATACAATTTTCTTTTGGTAAACACATAAATCAACATTGTTGCTGGAAGAGCAGACCTGCGGTTCACTGATCACTCATTCTTATTTTTATCATGCCCCATTATAAGTGTAGGGGCCACGATTAGAACTGTCCCCAGTTGTCTGAGCTACTGCTATTGATGGCACTGAAATAGGTCAGTGATTGAGCCTGAATGAGATGACTTTAGAGAGCGCTGTTCAACTCTTGATTCAAAATAAGTAATGCAGGAAACTAGATGTTTGTCCTTTGAAATTGAGAACATGTTTACTGGAGATAATGATGGGTGATGATGATGTTGAACTTGCTAGCATTAAGTTGATATGTACTCATTGCTGATGTAAATATTTTCTGTTTGAGTTGTTTTACTTCCTTCTTAACAGGCCTATTGGTACTAGAATTGGTAAGGTTTATTTTATATAACCATTTTTACTTTGCCTAAACTGTTGTCCCTAAAAATAAATTTGATACTAACAGGAAATGGGAGATATTTTTTTTTAATAATAAAAAAAAATTCTTAATAAAAATTGTTAATATATATATTTTTTTAAATAAAAAAAAAAGACTGAAATAGAAATGGAATTGTAACATTAGAACACAAGGGAAAAATGAATACTTGGAAGAAGAATATGGTCAGAAGGGAAAGGAAGGATAGAGAAAATAGAGTAGCAGTTGTAAGATGATCCTTGTGGTTTCATCAGTGTATTTTATTTTCCCTATTTTTTTCTACCAGCACAAAAGAAAACTGTTGTTTTAACATACCTATACAAAACCTTGTACTAGTGAAAGAGTACTGCACACACAGTGATTGAAAGAGTACTGCATACACAGTCACTGTATGATATCATTAAGGAGTGCAGACCAGAGATTTCTATAATATACTGATAAACCAATGTTGTTTAGTTTTTACATTTCAAATGAAAGAGTTCCTATTTTTTCCTAATCTTTCTAGGTTTTTATGATTTTGTTTCTAAAATTATAATGCACACAACATCCTTCAGTCATAAAGTAGCATTTTAAATCTAGGGAACAGTCCCTCTGTAAGAACTACCATCTTATGTTCTTATTTTGGTGAGAGAGAAAATCTGTAAAACTTTGTTTCTGGGTTTCACTTTTATCTTAGGCAACCTTTGCTACTGATTATACTTCTATTCTCTTTCACAACTCAAGCCCTTTTCTGTAATGATGACCATTTATATAGACAAAATGACCCTCTGGTGCCTATTAGCATTGCTTAGGCAATGGCAGCTAGGATGTGATGTGTTACCTACCTCCTGTGTAGAAGTCCCAGTAGTCTCTGAATGAAAGTGCTAATCTGATTTGAAAGTGCATAGGTTGCTACTACAAATTGTCTGTTATTTGGATATGGAGATTCAGTTTTTTCCATTTGTTTTTCCATTTCCATTAAAGAGATTTCAACAGTCTTACAGTATAGGGAGACATATTTATTAATTATTTAGCAATAGCTTAGAAAAACAACATTGAAAATAATATCCTACCTATTCCCTGACATATTCCAAATACGTATTAAAAATATCACTAAAATCTCATAGCATTGAGATAGATAAAGAAAGGGATTTGAATTTTGAATTATCTATTTCAACTTCTGTTATCCTTCAGAACCTTTGTCTGAGTGAAAATGAAAAATCATTTTCAGTAATTTTTTTGAGAATTTCAGCCTGCCATTTTATTTAGAAACACTTGCAGCATGCTTTACATTGTTTTCCTTTATCCTTTTAGCAGACAGAAGATGCAGCACAGACCGATGGCCAGCAACAGACACAATCTTCTGAAAACACAGAAAACAAATCACAGCCAAAACGGCTTCACGTCTCAAATATACCATTCCGATTCCGTGATCCAGATCTTAGACAAATGTTTGGTGTAAGTACTCATGCTTTATTTATGCTTTCTTTTATATTTGCATTGCAATAGGTACTTAATATTATAGGCAATATTGTTAGAGATCTCTCTGATTTAGATTGTTTAACCATTTTCAGTGATGATTTTCTTTCCATATATTTATAACAATACATTTGCCAATCATAGTTGGGAAAAGAAATTCTACCGATTCTACCATATGTGATACAGATTGGTGTAGTCTATATATTGTGTAGTTTTACATTTCATTCAAAAAAGCTAACTATGTTGTCTTAAGATATTAAATGAGTATATAATCCAGCTGTATTCATCAGGATTTATATTCCTGTATTTATTGATTTTGGACAGTGTGATGTAAAATATTCAACATTTGACCTCATGAGCAAGAGAACTGAATCTATAGAAGTGAGACATGGGCTGGTTTTAAGCAAGAACTCTGGGAGTAGGAATCTTGACCTACCCCCTCATAAGTATTATAGATCTATAGGCTTCTAAATTTTTTATCAGTGTATTTCTCTAAGTCTCTCAATTTTTGCTTTTGCTCAGGCCATCAGCTACCTTCATGTGCATTGGCTGTTTCACAAGTCTCATACGTGCCATCAGTTCTAGGCTCATAACCATGGAGAGGTTAGACCTGGTTTCTTCTCCCTGCTCCAAGAACTGTTAGGTTTATTTTTGAAAACTCACTAAATACAATCTAGAAATAGTACTTGAGCAGCTATTAGAACCCAGATTTTCCTTTTCCAGGCTAGTACTCTTTAGTATTTGTGTTCCTCTTGCTTTCTTCTTTCTTACTAAAATTTAGGTCTCTTTGTTACAGTTCATCTTATATGGAATAGCATTAATACTGCCTGCCACTATCCTTCTCTTGCTCTCTCATGTTCAGTTCAGACTTAAATTCTTCTAATATCTTTGTGTGTTAAGACGTTTTCAGCTTTTATTTGTATGAAATGAAGAAAACATTCACTGGAAAAAAAATTCCTAGTATGGCACTGGGTAATGCAGGTGACTGTGTTACCATATATGACTTGCTGCAAGTAACCTCCCCTAAATACAGCTTACAACTCATCAGCAAAATAGTAGAAGGCATAATAACCCTCTAGAGAGGAAAAATGCAAATTTCTTTAAATTAAACAAACCACTTAAAATAGATGGATTTTATTTGAAAGTACATTAAAGGAAAGTATTTTTTAGGGATTTTTGAAATTTATAAATGAACAAAAACTACATTTATTTTCAATATTTCTATGTCTTAGGTCTCAAAAGACTAAAACTGAAGGATGACTGGAGTTTTCCAGCTTTATAATGACTTGGCAACAATAAACTTTTAGCTTCTGACTTGATATAAAAATAAAATTTCTGGAAGTGTGAGTTTAATTAGATATCTGAAATGAAATCATAATGCTACATCTTGAACACGTTATGCACATGGCAGATATATATATATATTTAACATTGACTTGAATACAGCAGAGGAGGATTGTTTAAACATTAAGTCATTGTCTGCTTAGAGGTTAAAGTAGTTAAAATATTAGTTAATTAGATGGTGAATACAAGAACAGAAATTAACACAAGGGACAAGAAATGATAGTTGAATTTCATAAGTAAGTTGAAACACTTTAATAAGGCAGAAAAGGAATGCTGTTCTCTCTGTCCTATAAGTGTTTGTTATATCTTAAAAGACTGGAGTACATCTTAAAAGACTGCAGTTCCTTGGTCTGTTGATAGATTTTTCTTCATTTGCCTGCCTCTAATTTCTGCCTTTTTGTTTAATCATTGTTTGTGTCATTCGTCAGTGTTAACACTGATCTATACAGCATGTTAATGATATAAGAAACAACAGAAATGACCCACTGATATATTAGAGTGTCACATCGCAGAATGTGCCATCTCCAAAAGTGTTCTAACTAAACACTGCCTGAGTCAAACATTATTCTCTTACCGAAACAAGTCCAACAGAGCCTTTTTCTTTAGGACAGCAACTGTGGTCAAGTTTTGTGTGCATGAACAATGCCTAGATGATTGTGAATGCTATTGGAAGGTAAATAATAGTTACTGTAAACATTATAATAAAGTGCAATTCTGTGGGAGAAAAAACCATCAACACATAAGTATCCATTCTAGTTTTCCAAACTACCTTCTAGGATGACAAGAATTAGGTAGGGAATAATGGACGTACCTTTTCAACAAGGCATATCCATTATTTTCAACAAGCCACTGACAAAACTCCCACTTAGTTACTTCTGCTTTACAAGAATTAGATTAAACCAAACTCCTTTACCTGTTCTGGGAAGCAACTGCAAAAAGTTTTCTGAAACAAATGTCCTTTAGAGGATAGGATGACCAGAGGGCGACAATATTCATGTGGCCATTAATCCTGTCTTCTTAGTGATGTTTTATTGTACTATAATCAAATTAACTCTACAGCATATTACATTTAAAACAATTGGTGATGGCAGCTGGACTGGATGAATCACCAGAAAGTAACCTAATATATGAAAAGACAAAACAAAAACAAAACAAAATTGGGACTTTCAATTTACTGTTTACAATTTAGTGATGATATCCTCTTTGTCAGAACATCTCATTGAATTTAAAGTTCATAAATTAGTATGTGGAATGATCATGACAAGTATAATGACATTTAATATTGATTTGGCTACTCTTCAGTGTGTCTTTTCTGGTGCTTGATTGTCTTTCATTTTATATTTCTTTAACTTTGTGATATGGTGCATCAATTTCTGAAACAAACATTTGTACTTTATATGATAAAGCATTTAAAGCATTGAAGTTATCTTTTTTCATGTTAATTTTCTATTTCTTTGCAGCAATTTGGTAAAATCTTAGATGTTGAAATTATTTTTAATGAGCGAGGCTCAAAGGTAAGCAGTTTAATTCACCCAATTTTTTTTATTTTTTTTTAATATTTTATATAAGAAAAAGGAAACAACTGCACTGCTGTAAAGAATAACATCTGAAACTCCATGTTAGTGGAAACGTCTTCTGACTTGTCATTTAGTTTCCAAAGCAGAAGGAAAATCATTGGACTCATTTTGTATCTTTTAAAGGGGGTAATTTTAACTACTCCAGGCTGTCATCTGTTTTATAGGAATGTTATTTCTGCTTTCTTTATTCTCCAATGATAATTGCCTTGTTTATTTTATAAGATGAGTCCATGCTTACAGGTATTTTTAAGCAGGTTTGTATTAGTGCACTTTTTTTCTATTAAACTGAAAGATGGTAGTAATACCTAATAACTATCTTCTTCAGTAATTAAGTGAGAAAATATGATTGTTCCAGAAGATTTAAGTGCAGATGTTTTCCTCTTTAGTAAAAGCTTCAGTACACCAACCCTTTGAATAAAATCTGTTTTAACATTTATTTGATAAAAGAAGTTCTTGTAGTATTATAAAGATTTTTTTTTTTTTTTTTTCTGAAATTTACATTGACTTAAACGCATACAATTTTCTGGATATTTAAGAAATAAATCAAGACAGAATAGTTATGCCAACATTATTGTCATTACCTGGTTCAAAACTGTTTCTAGTTTACTAGTATGCTTCACCTATGATATAAGCTGCATTATAAGGGTTTATGCATATGGCATATGTGTGTTACCTTTTTCCTGTTTCTTCCATGGAAGAAAAATATAATATTTGACTAGCATTGTTTCAGTCTTCCTGCAACTCTTATATATGGTTTATTACTAGTACTAGAATTATTTTCCTGTTATAAAATACCATAGCCAGTCTTTTTTTTTTTTTTTTAAGGTGAACCATAGATATCATAATCTCTTATATCAGATATATTTTAAAAATTTTGTTATTCTTTTCCTTTTAGGTGTGAGTATTTGAATTATAAATTTAAAGCCACCACTCACTGTTTCTTCCTCTTCCTCTCTATGAAATAGCTCAAATTTTCTGCTTTATATTTCAAAATTATTCTTACATTCATTCCTTAGTACCCTAGCCTACCAGTCCAAAAACATTTGGAACATTTATTTGTTTTTCAGTTAGCAATCAAAACTTATGGAATTTAGTGGCTTACAATGTGGCTTATTCATAGACAGTGGCAGATCTTCTGTATTGGCTGCAATTCATTATTATTACATAATGGCTGTTCTGTAGTTTTTGAAAATAAAAATAAAAACGTTGATTGTCCAGAACCTGTTCCTACCACATCATTTTATCATTTTATAAATTTCAAATTACATTATGACATCCCACACTTTGCTTGGTTCTGTCTGACTTCTAACCACCATGCCTGCATCACACTGCATAAGTTTAAGCCTTTTGAGTGGTTGGGGGACATTTCTAAACTGGGGTTTTTCACTACATCCTACAGTAGTGAAAATATGTCAGTGCTTTGTGTTACAAGCAAGAGATTTTTCTATGGAGTTCTGTAACATCACTACCTGTTACACATTTTGTGCTAGAGACTTTCAGACCTATTATGAAATAGTTCTAAGAATCCAATGCTCAAGCTGCCTCTGAATAAGCAACTGAAACAATAAATAAACAACAATAAATAAAACAATTCTGAGATATATCTCTTTGTTTATGTATACTGCTTCTTGTCTTGTTTTGAGTTAGCTCAGGTATATCTGCATAGTATTGTGATTTACAGAGGTACTCTGACCTTCTCTCAATTAAATAAACTGAAAACAAAAACAGCATTAGGAGTAACAGAAATACGGTTGTGTGTGTGTGTGTGTTTTTTCCTTTTTTTTTCTTCGTTTTTTTTCCTAATCTCATCAGTATAAGTTACTCTGTAGGATTTAAGATGCACCTCATTAACATCCCATTCCTGATGGTGCTTATCTGTTTTTACAAAACTGCAATTCCACCAAAACTAAAAAGACTTCTAAGTGGCTTCAAACTAAGTATAGCTACAAAAGTTTCCAGGATCAAAATACAAATTTGTTTCAAGATGCAGTTTGGCATAGAAGCATTTCTAGATTTTGTTATTGTTGTTCATTTCTTTTGAGTCCAACAATTAATATTTGAACAGATTCCTGCAAAAATAACAGCAGTAAACTCTTTTTCTTACCATAGTATTAGAGAAGAACAAAATTGCAGATTCAAATAGCATTACCATAGAGCACTCAATATTTAAAAAAAATTACAAATGAAAGTATTTTTTTTTTAACTCTAAGATATTAATACCAATTTCATACTACAAATTTGTTTGATTTGGGGCATAATAATAATAAAGGTAATTTTCCTAGAATCACGTGTCAACTCATGATTTTTGAAACTTCTTTTTATGAAATCAAGAAGGTCAGTAATGCTTTAGTGTAGATCTTGCAACCTGTGTTAAAAAATAAGTTATACCTTTGTCAGTTCTCTGTTGATTAAGGTAAAATTAAAAACCTGTGGTAATTCTGCTATTATGTCAAGCCAAAAGTAGAGCATGGTGATTTTTTTGTGTGGCAATCTGCAATATTTTTAGAAAGAAGTACATGGAATACCAAAAATGTGGAAGAGTTTCCAATCACCAAAAAACAACTTTGCTGCTTAAGTACATGTTGCTTTGCAGAAACTGCTACAGCCAACTTGTATTTTGTTATCTGTGGAACATTTCAGGGCTCAAAGATGGCAAACTAAGAAAGGCTTTTGCCTTCCTTCACCTCTCTTTTCTTACCATTCTCTGCATTTACTAGTCATCTTGGAAGGACAATTTGATATATAACATATTTCTGTACTCATTTTAAAGCTAATCTCTGTTTTAACACTTCATGTGCTTCCTTGACCAACCTGCCCACACTCTGGGCATCAGTAGCTCTCCACAGAGCTGTGCATTGGTTTTGTCTGTTGGGCACAGTTGCAAAGATACAGGAACATCAAGTAGCTTTTTTTTTGTTGTTGTTATTATTATTATTATTATTACAATTCCAAAGTAATGCTCTGTATGGCTATGTACTTAATATATACTGACATAAATCTGTGTGTACATGTATGTATTGGTATATATTTGATATATATTATGTTAGCAACTCTTTCTTCAAATAACAAGAGCTCCAATGCACTTCACAATTTAAAACAAAACCTTTTTGACTACTTGGCTATTAATAAGTCATTTGACAGACTTTAAAAATAAAACGCAGAAATCTACATTACGGGTTAATAAAATATATAGTATGCTAAGCCAAAGTAACTGTTGAATCAGCTGCTTTTAAAATACATGCTCATTTGTTTGTCTAACTATTTAAATATGGGGTGAATGAATATGTGATGTCTGATTGAGTTTCTGTGTCAGCTATGTAAAATTAAACATTTGCATAAAAAAATCTTAAATAGAATTATAAGAATAAGTAAAATATAAGAAATTAAAAAATTACAAGTGTTCTTTTCATAATCTTTGAAGTTCTTGTCTTATCTTGGCTTGTTGCTCCACTTTGTACCTCTTTCCAATTTTTAAATATAATTAGGTTTTTATCTTTCCATTCAGTTGTTTGAAAAAAATTTAACTGGCAGCACTGTGAGCTATTAAGACTGATTGTAAAATTTTGTAAACATATCCCACCAAATGTTCCTTGCTGGCTGTTGAGGGTGACAGTTCAGCAGGGAGGGGAGAAAAGAACAAATAGAATTTGAGGAATTGTGCAGAACTAGGCTTGATGCATTGATGGCTTCAGTGATGGTTTCTGCTGTGAAATTTTCTTAGCAGAAAAGAAAAAAAAAATCTTCTTCTTAGATGGGAGGAGACAATTAAAGGGTGAATAAAAGTTTAAAGTTGAGGATTGTTTTAGATACAAGAACCACAGAATCATAGAATGCTTTGGGTCGGAAGGGGCCTTATAGATCATCTAATTCCAACCCCATGCCACACCTCCCACTAGATCAGGTTACCCAAAGGCCCATCCAGCCTGAAGGGATAGATGCAGAAAAGCCTATGCAGGCATCTAAAACATAGGATTAGTACTGAGGAGGGGAACTTTCTCTTGAATACTCCTGGTATTTTGGGGGAAAAGAGAGCTATGTGCTTGGTGTCTGATGATAAGAGAGGAGATCGTGGCTTTGTCCTAAAATTGTGGAGGGCAGAGTGGAGTCAGGTGTTTTGAGAATGTTGTTAGAGTACTTGTGAGCTCAGCATTCAGTGGGCCTTTAAAAGGAAAGAAGAGAAAAACAAAACAAAATAAAACAAAACAAAGACAACAAGTTTAAAATATTTTGAAGAGCATGGAACAAAAAATGCTATGTACAAAAAAAAAAGTCTCTTCCTATTGTATAAACTGGCATGCATCATTGTGTTCTTCTAGTAAATAAAATAAAATAACGCAAATACCAATATACCAATATACCAATGATCCTGATTAAAATACTTTGTCCATGAATTAATTTTGTAATTCATATTCATTGTTTTTATCAGTGCATGGTGTTAATACTTAGTTTTGCCTTGAAAAAGTGCAAATGTCTTCCATTCCTTCCTCTTTTTTCAGTCACTGTGTAAATAATAGGTAGAAACACTGAGAGTAAGTGGTTGAATACTGATGACAACATTTATTGAATGGACTGCAGAACTAGGAGGGTGAAAGGAAGGATAAAGCTTGAGGAGATATGATGCGTGGCTTATTGTTGAGCAATAAAACAAAAGTAAGACCTTAATTCATACTTCAACCTAAAGTAAAAGCAACGAAAAAGGTTTTAGTAGGACTTCAAATACTTGCAGCAATGTCTTTCTTTATAGAAGTGGACACGTATAGCTTCATAGCAAATGTTTCGTGTTATGAAACACCAAGGATGATAGAAGCTTATTGGTTCAGAAAAATTCAAGAAAGCGTGCATTGTAGTGCTAATGTAAGAATTAATTCAAAGGGTTGGTGTATGTTTCTAAAATGTTTTTTTAATGTCTGATTTTAATATATATACATGTATATTTATATTTGTAAATGATGTTTAGTTTAATTTAGCGCAGGAAAAAAATAAAAATAAAAGAATTTTACTAGGGCTGGAAATATATGTTTAGCCTAATGCTATAAAGAGAAGTATTTGTCCTGAGCAGAATTTCATATTAGTTGAATATGCTCCTGTCCCACTAACATGGGATTCTGGAGTTTTACCAGTTGCATGTGGAAAGTACAATACATAAACAGTAAATGAACCAGTTAAAGTTACTCAAAATGTTTTCATTTTTATTTCTTTATCAAAGTTTCTTTTTCTATTCACATCATGTGATTTTTTTTGATCTGTTAATACAAGGAAGTTTATATTTTTATTCTAAAAGTATTTTTGTTTTGTTGGAGGTTTTCTTTTCTTTTTTCTTTTATAAAAAAAATAAGTAAAGGCTGTATAGTTTGACAAAAGTTTAAGTTACCCTAGTGTTGCATGGGAACAATGTTTCTTATGATCACAACAGCATGATTAAGTAGGCATTGTTTTTAGAGTATATTGACATTCAGTGTTGAATTCTGTGCACATGTTTATTTATTTTGTTGAGATATCTGCATGTCGTTAAAATGTGGTTCATTTTATTTTCTCATTAGTTCATTTTTTTCTCTGTGAAGACACTGTAATTTTTTTTTTTTTAATTTCATTTTCTTATTGTTAGATTTATTTTCCTCTGTAGAGACACGTAGAAAGGTATTTTTGGTATCATTCTTTGAATTTCTCAGAGGGTACTATGTAACTGATGACAGAAAAAAATTGTTCACATTTGTCGCTTATTTATTGCACATCTCAATACAATTATAATTTTTCTAATTTGCATGTTACAGAAATGAAGCAAGGACAAGAAAATATTAAATTAAAGAGAGAGAACATAAGCAAACAAGTGGTCATTGACTGAAATAATAATGTGCATGTTGTTTTCCCCCCTTCTCCCTCCTGCATGCAGGGATTTGGTTTCGTAACTTTCGAAAATAGTGCTGATGCGGACAGGGCGAGGGAGAAATTACACGGCACCGTGGTAGAGGGCCGTAAAATCGAGGTGCATGTTCAAAATATTTTCCTTTTCATCTTTTTTATAAATGTCTGCTTCACTCTCATTTGTTGTTTCAGATGCATCATTGGTGTCTTCTGTGTGCTCCCCTTTCCCCTTCCCATTGTTTATATATATATTTATATATAAAGAGAGAGAATCTGGCCTTACTTGGGTTTTTTTATTATTATTTCTTTTGTAATTATTATTATAATTCTCATTATTGCTGAAAGGTGGATGAAAATTGAACAAAATGAAAGCTTTAGCATTTTGAACTTACTATTTTGGATATTTTGTAAATCAATGGGTGCAGTAGATTCTAAAAAAAAAAAAAAAAAAAACAACAAAAAAAAACAGCCAACAAATAAATTGAGAACAACAACAACAAAACAAAGCTGTGACAGACAAAACAAAAACAGCAAAAGAAGGTTTTTTTTTCATTTTTTTTTTATTTGGTTTGGTTTTGGGTTTTTATCTTTTCTTTGTTCTTTCTTGTTTGGTTTGGTTTCTTTTTTTTTTTTTTTTCTTTTTTCTTTTTGCTGCAGGGTTGATGTGGGATCCACAGTGGCTTTCAAAAAATCAGATTGGGAAAGAAGCATCCAAAAGATGTATAAGAAAGAGAAACAAAGACAGACTAGAGACTAACCAATTTTAAGATTTCATTTTTAATGAATTCATCAGCCTACTTTGGCTGGGTGGCCTGACCCTTCATATCTATTAAAAAAAAAACAACCAACAACAACACAAATGCTTTTTAGTACCACTGGATCCCCTTCAATACTGCCTCAATTGTATTTGTTAGAATAAAAAAAAAATACCAATTGAAAATGCTGTCGTCTTTTGAGTAAGATGTTGCATATTTTGCCTTTTCATTTTCCCCCTTCGACGGTAGCGCTTAGGGCCCTCACCAAACTCTCAGTAACCATGGTAACTGTATACATACCCATGCTGGCGATGGTGCTGAATGGTAAGTGGAGAAGTCCATCTGCCGTTTCACGTATTTAGCGCTAATACCACGTGAATTTTTTTGACTTGTTGTATTAAGTTTTCTTGATGCTACATTTTTTTCTATATTGGTACGCCTGTAATTGAGTGTACGTTTTAAGCAAGCCTGGGAGGCACTGATTGGATTGAGGATATGACTTCGTGCACATCTTACTCAGATTGTTAACTCCATATTGTGTTAAATAATGCACCCTCTTTTTATCCTTTTGTTAGCTGTGATTTTAAAGCTTGAATGATTTTGTTAATTCTTGCAATGAAAAAGGCTCTTGTTCCAAGTGTTGAATGCTAGATGTTGCTTTTCCAATGGTACTTCTCTTCTAAAGGGTTATGTTGCACACTGCTAAAATTCGTTTGTCCTTTTTTTTTTTTTTTTTGGACATTTTCTTTGTTTCCTTGTACCTTGTCTCTTTCCCTTCTACTCCACTGCATGTTCTTTCATATAATCTTTCTTTCTGTTTTGAATATTTATTGTATCAGTGTTATCATGGAATACAAGCATGCTCTTAAGTCTTAAATTATGCAATACCTTTTAATTTGCTTTTAATGTCTTTTTATTAAAGTTTAAATGATATGACGTTGCTTTATTGAAATGATTTGTAAGTTAAAATGGTTATGAAAGTAAATGTAATTATAAATAGTATGATTTTGTTATGCACCTGTTGCCTTCTATAAATTAAATTGCTTTTTTTTTTTTACATGACTAATGGCAGTAATAATGCATGCATTTAATAATATAACAGACCCTTCCTGTAACCCTTTCTAATCCAGTTTTCTATGTGCTTAGGTAAATAATGCAACAGCACGTGTAATGACAAATAAAAAGACCGTCAACCCTTACACGAATGGTAAGTGCATGAGATCTCAGTGCTTTTTTGTTTGTTTGTTTATGCACGTGAAATCTCATTCTTCTGGTGGATGGGTAGTCATCTACTCATGAATTGTCACAGTCTGTATCCCCTGCAACTTCTTGGCCTTTGTCCAATGAGCCAGTAAGGAAACATGTTACAGCTGGGTTTAATTTCCATCCCCATAGACTTCTGCTGATTCACAGGTATGGACATAGCATGCATCATTTTGCCTGATGGGAATCTGAGTGTTTAACGACAGTGGCTTTTTTATAAGAAAATATACCTGGTAGGGAGGCATTATTCTCTTCTAGCTTTGTGCAGTGTTGATGTTGTGATGAATGAACTAATCAGAGGATTCAGTTTTGCTTGGGTGACGGAGGCCAGCAAGAAGAATGTCTCTGTCAGGCATGAGGTACTTTTTGGTACTGAGGCACTCATCTAGGCAAAGATCCCTTCTGCACCTCCCTTCCACACTTTCTTAGGAGTAAAGGGCAGCTTGTAATCTTTTCCATGGAAAAAATCTAAATTGCAAGTTACTTTAAAAGGTTATTCTAATACTGACCTAACAGGTTGGTATAATTTAGTACATTAATGATAAAAATATAATCTATAGATATTTGAGGGAGTTGGAGACAATACATTTTAAAAATGTTTTCTCTGGCAGTGTTTTATCATGTGCTCCAGAAGTTATTTGCATTTGCTAGTTCAAAAAATGCTAACAAGTTCCTAACTCAATGTCAAACAATAATAAATCAATTGAATTGAATTGCAATTACATTTTCCAGATTTACTAGAATGTGTAGCAGTAATTATTTACTTTCCAATTTAATTTAGCTTTTCCCATCCATTAGAAAACAGATGAAATCTGCACATACGTATATAAAGATTTCCACAGTTAGCTTAGACTCTTTTCCATTTTGAAATATTTTCTATATTTGAGCACTCATTAGTAAGGTTTTACTAAAAACTATGGCAAACAGTGGCTTTATTTTTTAGTTAGTTGTAATTTTTTCTTAACATGGTGAAAATAAAATAAAGTGATGGCTTTCACTTGACGTGATAATTGAGCAAGTTATAATGATCTGGAGAAGAAGGCTCTTGAAATTCCTCATGCTTTCTCAGAAACTGTTTTCTTCCTCATCTTGTTTGTAAATTTATTTGTAAATTTTGTTTGTAAATTGTCAAATGATCCAGATGGGAAAATCTCCTTCATTATTAATGCCTTTTAAAACATCTCAGTGAATCTAACAAAAGAGACATGAAGCTTGACTGGATCACATAACAAGATTTTGCTGCAATAGGGAGCTAAATTAACTATATGATATGTACTAAGAACTTACTCTGCTATATTGTGATGATAAAAATATAAAAGTAGTTTTGCTATAAATGATGATGTATTCATATTTGTATTCATATTACATCAAGGCGAAAACACAGCTAATTATCAAATATCACATTACATATCAACACAGCCAATGCTGAAAGTAGAGATATGAGATTTTAGGAGTATGGTTTTGGGGAAGATTCTTGGGTCATGCATTGTATTTATTTATATCCAAAATTGAAACAATTAAAATTTGTTGTTAAGTGTTTCCCACTTGAAGTATTTTATGTCTGTCATTTTCCAACCTGTTCTATCTAGACTGGATCTCAGTAAAAGTGTGAAACATCCTCCTGAGTGTAAAAAAATTAGCATTTGTTTGTGAATCCATATATCCAAGGTTTTGCATGCAGGATGTTCTTTTGCCTTTTGACAGGGATCTACCAAGACAAACTCTGGTTGTAGTTCATAAACGTTGATTTATTTGTTTACTTATTCTAACTTTTTTTAATGTCTGGGGTCCCCTTAAGTAAACACACAAGTGGAATCATGTTCTTATAGCACAGTCACTGCAATCAACACAGAATGAAGTGTAACGTGTTTCACAGCTTAATTGGTGTTTCTATGACTTGTTACCCTGTCATTTTGAGATTCTAGTTCTTTATCTTTTTGTCAGGAATTAACCAGTGCTACAGCTGATTATTAAATATTATTCTTGTCTAAAGTAAAGGTTCTGTCTTTTCAATAAAACATAAAGATTATTATTACTATTATTCTTTTAATCCTTCTATGAGCCTGTTAGCATTTAAACAATACTTCTGAGACAGGCAGCTAGAAAATTTTTGTTTATACATATCTACCTCTTTTGAACCACTTCTTCATTAACATGTGGCTTGATTTTTCAAAGTGTATGTGGGGACTGACATGTTATTGGCAAGTATGGAACACATATCCAGGCAGACAAATGCTGTGTTAGATAAAAACATATGAGGCCCTAATGCTTATTGTAATTTAAAAATAAGGTACACAATAAGATACACTCTGTTCTGTCTTTCTTTCCTGGATACTGCTGATTGCTTGATAACAGGGCTCACATTGTAAATATGATTGCAAAACTCAGCAGATTTTTTGTTCTTTTTGATATAAGCAGGTTAATTCAGATAAGTGGCTTGCTCTTATGTACTAGTTGTTTTTGAAATAAATAAGCTTGCCAGTGACTTTGGACAACTCCTGAAATGAGTAGTTGATAAACTGAGTTTATTCTCAGACAAAATGATTTTGATGGCTGTCCTCATGTGCTCTGAAGATAGAACTGCTTTTTCATTGTGAATTAATTCAGTGTCAAGAGTTCTACTTGCTGGCAAAAATACTTCTGAGACATTTTTAATGTTCCAGCCTATCCTGTGGAATTGAGAATTATGTACAAGTACATTGAGAGAACCTCAGCATGAATGAGGAGCGTGAAACAGAGATCAGTAAAGGAATATTTCAAAGTTTATACTTGCAGAATCTTGAATTTGAGTCTTCAGTTGATCTAAACTTAGATTCAAAATTGGAGCTAGTGATTATTACCACAGTTATATTCCCTCTCTTTCCCTTCCCTCCTTATTTTGTTTGCAAACAGGAAGAAAGCATTCGGTATCATAGGACTTCTTTGCCACAAATGCATTCCTCAGGCAACGCATGCTTGTCTCCCCTGTGAAGCGAAAATAATTTTTTCTACGTTGCTGTGTCCCACTTTCTATCAAAGCTTTTTCTGCTGTACAACACGTAATTATTTCCTCTCCTTTAGCAGGTTTAATATGTATTTTTTTTAGATGACTATATAAGGTGGGTTTTTTGGGGGCATGAAGATGTATTATTTGTTTTTGTGGTTGGTTTTTACGTTTTGAACTTTTATAGTTTCAACTTGAGGGAGAAATTGTGACAGTAAGAGAAATGCACAAAATAACAATCACTGCAGAGAATTAGCTTCCTCCAGCTGCAGTTGCTCTCTTGATTGATTAACCCACACAGTTATGGGCCAGCACATTTGTAGCTGACAAGATAAAGTTAAGTTTAATTGCTGTTATTTTCACAATGAATGTATTTCCTGTACAAGCTTCAAAAAGTTAGATGATTCAGCCATCAGTGTGAGAGAGGTACGGAACTGAAATATGAACATGACTTTCAGCTGTGGAGAGTAACCCGTTTCTTCCATGATCTTATTCTTTCTCTCCGGAAAATTGTGGCACTGAGAGTATATCTAAAAAGCTGAGAGGTATCTGTCAGCTTGTTTGACAGCAAAAGTCTGCACGTGTAATTCAGTGCAATCATTCATTTCAGGCAGCATCAGTGAGTGATCTTTGAGGACGCAATGAATTTGAAATACTAAATATTCACTAATCTATTTTAAAAATACATATATTGAAAGCCTCAATATTTGGATGATTTTCTATCAGACAAAATTTGGCTAAGAGTATTTGTTTTCCATGACATTCCTATATACAATCCTGTAGTACTTGAAATTGAGGGGTGAAGTAAAAATCCTTTGATATTTTCAGAAGGAATGGCATTTTCCAGCTTCTGCAGGTGTCTTTTACATGCATATAGCAAACACAGTTACTCCTGTGGAGCAAACTGCATATGGTGCTGTGCCTTACTCTGAGATTATTAATGAGTTGTGTTTCAAGAACACCTACATGTATCACGTTTCTTACTGAACAGTTACTTACTCATAATCAGGTAGCATGTATCTGTGGTGGTTTTCTTCAGCTGGACAGCCAAGCTCCACCACAACCACTCTCACTCCCCTACTTCAAAGAAAAAGTGGGAGAAAATGGTATGAAAAGATCTCAAGGCTTGAGATATGGACAGATCACTCAACAATTATCATTGGAGGCCAAACTGACTCAGCATAGGGAGATTAATTTTTTTTTTTTACCTATTACTATAAAGCTAAAATTGTGAGTAATTAATAAACAAAACAAAACAAAAAATAAAAACACATTCCTCCATCCACCCTCTTCTACTTCCTCCCCCTGAGCAGCACAGGGGAACGGAGAATGGGGGCTGCGGTCAGACACTTTGTCTCCACTGCTCCTTCTTGGTCACTCTCTTCCCCTGCTCCATGCGGGGTCCTTCCCACGGGATGCCATCCTTCCCGAACAGATCCTGCGGGGGCTGCCCACAGGCAGCAGCTCTTCAACTGCTCCCACATGAGTCAGTACCATGAAGTCCATCCGTCAGGAGCAAACTGCTCCAACATGGGTCCCCTACAGGTGGCAGCTCCTCCCAGACCCCCTGCTCCTGCATGGGCCGCAGCCTCCTCTAGGCCACATCCACCTACTCCACCAGGGCTCCTCCACGGGCTGCAGCATGGAGATCTGCTCCATGTGGGACCCATGGGTGCAGGGGGACAGCCTGCTCCACCAGGGGCCTGTCTACAGGCCACCCGGGAACTGCTGCTGCATGCCTGGAGCAGCTCCTGCCCTCCTGCTGCACTGCCCGGGTGTCTGGAAGGCTGGTGCTCTTGCCTTTCCTCACCCCTCTCTCCCACCTGCTGTAGCACAGCATTTGCTTGTTTGCTTGCTTGCTTGCTTGTTTTTTCCCTTTCTTCAGTCTGCTCTTCCAGAGGCCCAGTCACTGTTGCTCATGGCCTGGTTGTGGCGAGCAATGTATCCTTTTGGAGCCGGCCCTCAGTGGGGAAGCTGCTGGACTCTTCTCACAGAGGCCACTCCTACAGCCACTGCTACTAAAACCTTTCCGTATAAACCCAGTACAGTATCAGATAGAGATGACAGTATTTTTAAGGCTAGGAGTAGCTTTCTTTTGTGTTACTATCGAGATTTTGTGTTAGATTTTTTCAGTCTTATAGTGGCCAAGGCAGAAACAAGCCTCAATACTGTTTGCATTTAAATTCTCCCAATCTTGGCCATTCTTGATTTTGAAAAGCTTTGCTTCAATGCCTTGATTGTATTTTGTTTTGAATCTATTTGAAGTACTATAATTCTATTTGAAGTACTATAGTTCTTGAATTTAGCTTGCATTTTTATTTATTCCCATTTACAAACAATGCTTCCCACTACTCTGATAAAATGTGCTTTTGGAAAACCCCCAATTTTTCATTCTTAGCAGTTTATATAGTTGTTTAAACACTAAGAAAAAACTTGTACTTATCTGAAGTACTTTTGTACTTTTGTACTTCAGACAGTCTGAAGCACAAATGTGATGTGGAAAAAAAGTGGCCCTGGAATTTGACTGGGATTACAGGGGGTGCACAAATATCTTTCCTGTCACAAATACCTTTCCTGTTCAGTGTCTACACTTTTTTTTTATTATTATAATTTTTCTTCAGAGTTCAGAGATGAATAAAAATTCTCGGATGATTTTATTGTCGTGTAATTTACACTAACACATGCTTATCAGAAGTAAATGTCCAGTATATGAACTGTTTTGGCCTCACTGGCTTGTGAGCAGAGACTTAAAGCAATGAAAGAGAATAGATCTACTCTAGAGTACTACATGATACCTGAACTAATTCTGATTTAATTCCAGAAATGTGGGTTCTTTTTAACTGCATTGCAGCCAGGCTGATTCACCTAATAATTTGCTCCAGTGCTACTTGCAGTACAGTCATGACCAGAGAATTTGTTTCCTTGCTTACTTCCATACTTCAGAATCAGAATGTTCTGATAATAAAGATCAGTAAATACAGCTGTAAAATTTCCATGAAGATGACCTTTTGTAGAGCCATTCTATGTGTGTATCTCCGTACAAAAATTGAAGAAAAAACATCATGTTATTATTATCACTAATTGTAATATTAACTTGTTTATGTTTTTATGTTTGCTGCAGGCTGGAAATTAAATCCAGTTGTTGGTGCAGTTTATAGTCCAGAATTCTATGCAGGTAAGGATTAAACTATAGTTGTCTATGCTGCGTTTTATTTTAATGTGTTTTTGTTGTTGTTGTTGTTGTTTTTTTTTTTTTTTTTTTTTTTTAAACACATAGAAGTACAAATCATATATTTGGTGTGAAGTTTGGTTTCTTTGTTTAATTCACGTTTAATTCATGTTAATTCATGTTCTGCCAGTCATTTACAGATTTATGATGAAGGTTTTAACAGTTACCTGGGAATCCCGAAGTTTATGTAGAAGATAAATGAATATATTTTATTGGAAAATAGATAGTAAAACATAGAGTATACTGCAATATCACAGTATTACATTCGATTTTATATTTTATTTTATTCTATTTTTAGTCACTTTGCTCCTAGAATTATTTAAACTTATTGAACAATAAAAAAAATCTAAGTTTATATTTTATATATACATGTACATATATACACACAAATGTATAGAGTAACTGCATTCATAATTTTTCTTGAACATTTTTCTTTAAATTTTATATTTAGTTACTCAGACTTTAAAAATTTTGTATTTGTAACCTTCATTATCTCTAGATCATTGAGATGGTTCTGATTGTGGGTACAATTTGGAGTTGATGAAACTTTTTCCTTTTTCCATTGCTAGCAACAGTTTCTAAGTATGCTATAGCAGCATCACTGAAAATGTTTGTACTCCAAAACTGAGCTGATTTTAGAAAAACTTGAACCCAGTCTATAAACATAATCACTAGCAAGTCCAAAAAAGCCATATACAATAGAGTTAATAATTTAAATCTAAGGAAGAAATAATAACTGTAACTCCAAATGTTTCTAATAGGTAACAAAGTTGTCCACCTTTCTTATTATATGCTTCCATGAGTTTATATAAACTTTCATGAGTTTCCTGGGAATCTCTGGGAAATTATCAGTTTTATTTGGATCAATTTTTTTAGTTGTTTCTGTCTGTGTGTGTATATACTGGATAAAAAGATTTATGTTTTAAAAAACAAAAATATCCACCACTGGATATTTAGGTAATGAAAAATAAAGAAATAATTGTTAAATATGTTCTTTACAACAAGTTGAAACAAGGGAAGTTTTAAACATGTTAGGGAAACATTTGTCAGTAGTGGTAGTTAAACATGGAAAGAGGTTGCCTACAGATGCTAGGGAATCTCCATTCTTGGAGATATTCAAGTCTTCACTGGACAAGGCTGAAAATGTTTGGTTAGTTGAAGAGAGAAAAATTGTTTTATAGGACTACTATTACAAACTTAATTAATTTAATGAAGCTGCCTGTAATACCTCCAGTGTCATTTACTAAAGAGATACAAATGATCCAAATTGTGTGTTTAAAGTGGCATCAGGATAGTAAAAATACTGGTATTCAAGGAATTGTGATATTTAGTGTAGGTAGAATTTATTACCTTTCTTGATGTATGCCTACACTGAAAACAGGAATTTAACATTGATCTCGTTTGAGTAGGTAGTGAACCAAACCTGAACCTGCATAAATTAGAAAGTCAGAGTTATTAGTCATTTTATATAAATGACTTTTTGTTAATGACAAATGTAATAATATTCCCACAGTACAGTAATCAATTTTCTAATACGTATGCAGAATTAACAATCTGACTTATAATTGTCTCATGAAGTAGGGCATGAAGAGTTCACATAGTTTGTAAATTAAAATCAATATTTTCAATCTCTCCTGAAGGTAATTTTCTTAATTTACTGGATTTTTCCTAACATTTATTTTTAATTTTAATTATAAAATGGCAGGTTATTGATTTTTATTTTTTTTTGTATAACCTCCTAAAGTCCCAAATGCATTTTTATTGCCAGCACAAGGGAGGTGTTTGCCCTTCTTAATGAGAATCTTTAATTACCATTAGAAAAGTATTAATTCAATTTTATGAATTATGGTATGTACTCCACCACACCTATGCAGAAAATTCTATTGAGATACTTAATGCATTTCAGATTTTTTTTTCTGTTTACGTATTCAGGCATTTTTTTACATGCACCTCAAATGTATATTTTCAGAATTGACTAAAAATTTATTTCTTATCACAGACGTTTAAACCTTCTTTTAAGCAATTACTTAAAAAAAAAAAAAAAAAAAAAAAAAAAAGCTCTGTCTCTGTGCAAATCTCTTAAAGTCATTATAAAATGAGATAGTAAAAGACCAATGTACTTCTTGTATGCCATAATAGAATGCTGTGGCATATCTCTACTTCTGTGTCCACCCACCTTACCTGGAGAAAAAGCAATTGCTCTTTTGAAGATTATAAAATTAGAAATGTGATTTTAAGACAAAGTTCTTGTTATTTGTTTTAATTATTGTCTCCAGCACTGTCATTTTGAAGTGACACCAACTATTTCATAGTCAGTGCAAGAAATTCCTTTAGCTCTAATAAATGATGAAAAATTTGGCCGTTTCTGAAGTAAAGATGATACATTTGCAGAGAAACCATTGATTTAAAGTACTTTTAATCTTCAGGAATAAGCAAACAAAACAAAACAAAAACAACAACAAAACAAACAAACACCAGAATGTTATACAAAGCTGTCAGGATGGCACTGATGAATGGCAAATTCAACCGTTTCTCAATTGCCGGTGAAGACACATGCTGCAAGACTTACCCGTATTGTACATCATATCTGCCAACTCATTTCTGTGATTAAATATTCCATCAGTGCGAGCTATAAGGCAGTAAAGCTTAACAAGATTCATAAGATGCACCACTTGAATACACATAACTCACTTCCTTGGATAGAGAGCACCCCACATGCAATAGAAAATTAGAATTGAGTTAAATTACTCCATAAGACAAGATCAATAGAGAAAGGAAGAGATCCCCTAATGCAATGCAAATCTAAGATATAGTTATGTCCTGACAACATGAAGCAGGCAATTAAAGTCAAATAGGGAGGAATGCAATGTAAATCAACTCTAAAACCTTGAAGATAATGGTAAACAGTAGGACCAATGACATGATTGTTATAGCTCTGCTTTTTTTCTGAGTGTACACTTCTGTAAAAAAAAACCTTTATTGAGGCATGACAGATAAAAATGGAGACTATAAGATAAATGGAAGATACACACCAAGCACAATGTAAGTAAACAATTACTTGGGGACTGGAAAAAAAAAAAAAAGTTTGTTTATAAAAATACTATTGAGTTTTCTTCCTGAGTAGCCCTTCTAAGACTTTTTCTGTCTTCAAAATGGCCATGCTACAGTAAAGCAGAACACTCCAAGAATATGGACATTCACATCGTGCATTATTGGGGATTGACAATGGCATGTTCTTAAAGTGCCATTTGAAAGCTGATGTTAAAACTCAGAGGCCTTAATACTCCTTAATAGCTGCTGACTGCAAGTGTGCAAGTGGGTAGATCACTGGCACACCTCCAGCCCTTCCCCAGGTCTGCTGGAGTATCCTAAAATGGCATTTCATAGAAAACAAAAGGACAGAGATTTGTCTCATTTCAACATTTTGCAGAATTCCACTTTGCAATATAAACATGATAGATTTTTTTTTTTTAATTTGCTGTACCTCCAAATATTCTTCTATATTTTCCTTAAATAGTAAAAGAATACTACATAAGGCGTTTTTCATCCTTACGAGAAATAGATGTTTAATGAAGTTATCATTTCATTTCAGCATATCTTTTTTAAACTGTTTTATCAAGTTTTCAGGCAGGTTCTAATGAGTATATTCGTAAGAAGAAGTGTGTTATTCATCTCACAAGGTCTTCATATAAACTGGGGCTTTTTTTTTTTTTATTTTTTTTTTTTTTTGTGTGTATCCATCCAATTTTAAATCCATCCCATAGTGAAACATAATTTTGCTATGTTAAGCATAAGTCCACTCTCACACAGATGTTTGTTCATCTGTGATTGACAAAAGACAGATATGCAGATTGGTTTCATTAATATGAGTATTATGGTACTTTTGGAGTATATTGTTACATTCTTTATTTCTGGTGTGGTGTTATAACATGAATTTTACCTGTTTATTTGTTCTCATATTGTGTATATTTTATGCTTAATAGCTAGACGTTATTTCAGCCTTGGGCAGTACGAAAATGAAGTGGCTATTGCTGCTTATGTTTTTTGTTGTTGTTGGTTTGTTTGTTTGTTGTTGTTTTATATGATGAATTATTGAGCAATTATTAAGCACTCTCCTTAGTAGAATGTAGAATATCATTGCATTTATATTACTACAACAGATCCTTTAGTGCAGGTAACTTGAGACATAGTAAGGCCATTAGAAAAGTCTTTTTTCTTGCATGAGGCAGAAATATATTTTAGGGATCAGAGCTAGTGAATAGGCTTCTTTTTGACAGTTCAAGTATGTGAAGTTGGGGCAAAATATGTTACGGGAATGACCTGGCAATCTAGTGAATGTTCTTTCGGAGTACAGTGTCCACAGTGTCCACAGGAAAAATAAATAAATAAATAAATATATACATAAATTACAGTCATAACTAACAAACAATCTGCTATTTCAAAACTTTTGTTTGGCAGTGGAGAAAGAAATGACTTAAGATTAATGGGAAAAGAACCACTACAGGTCATAGCGCACAGCTTACAGAGATCCCATCCTCCTTTTACTTAAGCAGCTAATTACATACAGTTTTTTTGTGAATAGTCAAGAAGTGCTAGATGTTCTTCAACAGCTAGTCATCCTACATAGCTAAATATAAGATACTATAATGATACTTTATCTGTTGACAGCTTCACAGAATGGCTGAGGTTACAAGGGTCATGTGGTCAAACCCTCCTGTTCAAGGCAAGTCACTTAAAGCAGGCTGCTCAGTACCATGTCCAGACAGCTTTTCAGTATCCCCAGGGCTCACAAACCTCTCATCCTAGTCATCCTCATAGTAAAAAGAGTGTTTCCTGGCATTCAGATGCAACCCCGGTGTTTCAGCCTGTGCTCGTTGCCACTCCTATTGTCACTGGGTACCACTGAAATGAGCCTTGCTCTGTCTTCTTTACAGTCTCCTTTCAGATATTTGTGCATGTTGATAAGATTCACCTGAGCCTTCTCTTCTCCAGGCTGAACAGTCACAGCTCTCTCTGCCTTTCCTTATAGGAGAGATGCCCTTAATCTCAGCAGTTAATGCCATTGTTTCAGTATTCATCTTGTGTTAGTTCAGCTCTTTCTTCGTAGTTACTTTTCTTCCATTAGCTCAATTTGAGTAGTTGTATTCACTCTGTACATAGTCTGAACCCAGTGAGGGCTAGGGTAGACATCCAGTTTCGTTAATACTTAGTATATATTGTTCCCAGGTGGCTAGGAAAAAAATCTCCATCAGTTAAAATGTAAGAAAAGAGAAGAGCTTGTGCTTTTGACTATTTGTGTATAATACACAGAATCACAGAATTTCTAGGTTGGAAGAGACCTCAAGATCATCGAGTCCAACCTCTGACCTAACACTAACAGTCCCCACTAAACCATATCCCTAAGCTCTACATCTAAACGTCTTTTAAAGACTTCCAGGGATGGTGACTCCACCACTTCCCTGGGCAGCCTGTTCCAATGTCTAACAACCCTTTCGGTAAAGAAGTTCTTCCTAAGATCCAACCTAAACCTCCCCTGGCGCAACTTTAGCCCATTCCCCCTTGTCCTGTCACCAGGCACGTGGGAGAACAGACCAACCCCCACCTTGCTACAGCCTCCTTTGAGGAGCAATGCCTCCCTGTAGAGAGCAATAAGGTCGCCCCTCAGCCTCCTTTTCTCCAGGCTGAACAAGCCCAGCTCCCTCAGCCGCTCCTCGTAGGACTTGTTCTCCAGGCCCCTCACCAGCTTCGTCGCCCTTCTCTGGACTCTTTCGAGCACCTCGATGTCCTTCTTGTAGCGAGGGGCCCAAAACTGAACACAGTACTCCAGGTGCGGCCTCACCAGAGCTGAGTACAGGGGGACGATCACCTCCCTAGCCCTGCTGGTCACACTGTTTCTTATACAAGCCAGGATGCTGTTGGCCTTCTTGGCCACCTGAGCACACTGCTGGCTCATATTCAGCTGACTATCAACCATCACTCCCAGGTCCTTCTCTGCCTGGCAGCTCTCCAACCACTCATCTCCTAGCCTGTAGCTCTGCTTGGGGTTATTGCACCCCACGTGGAGGACCTGGCACTTGGCCTTGTTGAACTTCATGCAGTTGGCCTCAGCCCATCGGTGCAGCCTATCCAGATCCTCCTGCAGAGCCTTCCTACCCTCAAGCAGATTGAGGGATTTTTGTATGTTTGGTAATGCTTATTCTCTTTGTCAGTGTCTTAAAGCATCCATTTCTGGAGTGTAAAAGCACCTGGGATTCATTTAATCTTTCTAGTGTTTCTCTTTGAATTTAAATGACTGTTATAAAATGCCCTAGAAATACTTTTTATTGAAAGTATTTGGAATTTGTGAAGCTGAATCATATGATTGCCCAGCAATTCTAGACCCTAGGGTAAAAGTTCACTGTACCATATCTGTAAAGCAGGTGAAACTTGGCTGTTTATCAATATATATATTAATTCACTTTATAATTAATTTTATATGCTTAGATTTGAACTTAGCCAATGAGTAAATGGCAGATTTTGGCAGATTTTTTCCAAATAAACATATTGTCAAAATTATTAGCTAAACAGTTTAAGTAATTTTCTAAATACAGTAAAATGACATTATTATTATATAATATCCCATCCATTAATTATATAGAGATGTTCCTTTTCAAAGCATAACACAAATCTGTAACTGTTGTTTTAAAAAACATAATGTTAAAGTACAATCATATAAATGATATAATTGTAGTTAGTTTAACACCAGTGGTGACAGTTAATGCATTTCTGAAACTTCTATGGAGCTTTTAGATGCCATTATATATACTGGTTTATGAAAAATTAATAAAGTCACTAGAAAATGGAATTCGGCAACATCTGTACTAGCTATTTACACATAAAAAAAATCTTTGAGAATTAATTATGCCTTATGCTGCAGTATAATGAGATTTTCATTAAAATGTCTACCATTACAGAAACTAAACAAGGATTATGCAAAGCATAATGCCAATGACTGTTATTTTTTGAAAGATTAACTAAATTAATTGGTTAAAAATTTAAATCTGAAACAACATTAATTGACATAGATTTAACATTGAATTGAAGTCTAAATTTTAAAAAGAAAATCACAGATACTGTCAGTATTACCCTTTTAAAAATATTCCTTCTATGTGGATGCATATTTAAAAATCCAGTATACAGGTCGGCTTTGATATTGTTCTTATGTGATCTCTAATAGAAATTGCATACACTTGATTATTTCATGGTAAATTGTGAGCTGTAGATAGAGCTTTATAACAGCAGATAATGTTTAAGGAGTTTCAGCTTCTTCAGTATAAAAGTTGTGTAAGTTTGACCACAGTGTGGTATAGTGGTATCATTTGATACTGTATGACGATTAACTTGTGCACGAATAGGATCCGAAAAACATCAACTGCATGTTTGCTGAAAGTTGGAATTCTTTCAAAATGGGAAAGGAGGTGTTTGGGGAGAGGGGTTGGTTTGGATTTCTTTGATTGTTGGTAAAGACCTGTTGAGATGCAGTCTTGAGTTTTCTGCAAATCAGTCTGACTTACTACTGAGATACTCCATTTCAGCTGGTCTTATTTGGTTATGTGATTACACAGCAAAACCACACTGACCCTATCTTTCTACTAGGAGTCAATGGAATTGGAGTTAGTTGGTCTAAATTACTGCTGCATCACCACTATAGTGAAGTATTAGCAGCTGTATTTGATTCTCCAGTGACAATCCAGATCCCTGATGCTGAAGATTTTTCTAGAAATCATATCAGTAGTTACAGTATGTAGATGTAGAATACTTGAAGACAAAGCAGTGCCAGAAGTCAATAGAGCTGGCATGGATGCAAAACACAAAGCTGAGTCAGGGAGGAAGAGTGAAGAATTGTCACATTAGTTATTCTGGGATGGAGAAAACCTGCAGAAATTAATACATAGAAGAATAGTAAAGAATTCCAGAAATGAATAAATGGCGTACGTGGCATAACATCACTTCCTCCTGTATGTCTCGAATGTTTTTATTTTATTTTGTTTTGTTTTGTTTTTAATCAAGTAAGATGCTGTTCTTCTGTAAGATTCACAGAAACTGCTTTGGGCTTAGGAAGTCCCTGAGCTGCAGGTAGTTGGAAACTAGGAGGACCCTGCCCCCCTAGTGATTTTTTTTTCCTAATGTTTTGAGAAGAAAATAATGCTTGGACTTTTTTTAAGTGTCATTCTTGTCATTCTTGTGGTTAGCAAAAATGCATACTGTGGTTTTCTGATTAGACCAAAAATATTAAAGAAATATGCTGGCACCCTAAAACTATCTAATTATAAACATTATATTGATACTTTCTTTTTTAAAACATTTTCCTGGCCTCCTCCTGTTAATATTGTTGTTTGGAGCTTTAGCATGATTTTGAGGTAAATATGAGAATTATGCCTGCTTGACACATTTTGTGTTCAAGTTTGCAAAGCAGGTATGGTACAAGTGAAATAGATTCAGATTGCAAGGAACTGCATTGGAAGCTCCGTGTGCTTGCTGTCATGTGTCCCGTGAAGGGGAGATAAACATTTGAACCAGACTGGCTTTTGGACAGCTTTGAACCATGTATGATGGGGTTGTCTGCTTCAGGGGACAAAGCTAAAACTAGCCCAGAGTAAATCCTCCAGACTGTGTGATGTAGGTTTAGGGACTGGATATAAACCAGTTGTTTATTACGGCTGCTGCTACTGTCTCACTAATTACTTGAAAATGCAGAGTTAGCCTTTGTGTGCTTTGTCTGAACCTGAAGTCTAAGCTTCAGTATACTTGGTGGTTGTTTTATGAAATAAAACTTGAGACTGTGACTCAAATACCAGATAGGGCTATGTGGAAGAAGCACTGCCTTAAATATCTCTCAGAGGAAAATTTAAGACAAACTACAAGGTAATCACTAAAACATTTTGTTCAGGACTGAGTGCAATATTTGCAATGTTAGATAAGGTTGCAAATTAATGAGAATCAGAGGAATAAATGAATCTGATTAGACGAATAACAAAGAAGGATCCAAGAATTAGGGTTGGTAGTCAGACAGACAAACTATTCTCAAGTGTAAAGTAATAAAGCAATATATGAAATGTAAAGATAATATAGTTAAGTAGAGTGGAAAACTCAGATGTGTTTTAAACCTTGATTGCATTTGCAAATTAATGCTAAAGCAGTTTAAGATTTGTTGGATTGTATTCCAAACATACAGCTAATGCCTTCTGTTTCCTCTTCTACATTTTCTTCTCATTTTGGGGCACTGGATTATAGAATCCCCAATACATTAACATTGGAATTGAATTTCATAATACTTACTGAGAAGAAATTTAAAAATACTGAGATTTCATTTGTTTATTTATCTTTGGAGGTAGCTTAGACAAAGCTGTGTTTTAGAATGGGACACAATATCTGCTCTGTCAAATTTTCTTTGTGAAAATTGTTTGGGGAATATCTCCCACCATAGAACTGATTCTAGTGAAAGTGAATGTTTTGGAAAGTTTGGAAACATTGCATTGCTTTTTGTAATGTTTCTTTTATGCTCATGAAGTTGTGGAATCTGAATTGGCTAGAGAAGAACTAAACTAACAAAAACCAAGATTATACATGATGATTCAGTTTTTGCTTTTATACTCTCAGATAGAGCTTGTCATTCAGAGTAGATTTTTATTTCTAAGTTAAAACCAGCATCCATTGGAACTAAGAAATTAGTAGTATGCATCTCTGCATCTAATTGCATTAAATTTGCATTTCTGTTTTATTGATTTACTGAAATAGGTAATTTACACAGAAAATAGCATCTTGACACAAGATGAAAGGGTATGGAAACTGTAGTGTTTGTATTTGAGCAGAAGAACTCCAGTTTCATTTATTTGTGATTCTATTTATACTGCAGCCCTTATTCATCAGGCAGATGTATGAATGTGGGCCATTTTAGTTATCAGCTGAATATAAGTGCGTTTTATATTTCCAATTATTATGTTTCAAAATTGGTATACCAGCTTAGTTTATATTTATACTGTAGAATATCTTGGGGGATTTTTTTGTTTGTTTTTGTTTGTTTGTTTTTCTCAAAGTTGCAAGTGAACCAAGATCAAGTTAAATGAACCAAGAGTAACTATCATTTACATATATGTTAGTCTAATAGGAGGAACTAGAAAGATTAGGAACACCGATTTGATTTTCAAAGGTCATGAACAACTTCAGTGGGACACATTTCTCTGTATATGATCATAGTGAATACCAGTTAATGTCAGTTACATATATATGTATATATGAATGTGTATTCAGGTACATATAAATACAGTAAACATTGCAGGAAAGTTACACTTATGGGCAGTACTGACAGCACTACCACTATTTTTTACATGATTACACAGCTTATTTCCAGTTTTAGATTTTTTTTTTTTTGTGACAGTATGTAAGTATTTACAGGTGGATGCCAATTATAAAAATTATCTAACAAGCATAGGGAAACTCTCCAGCCTTCCTAGGTATTTTGGTATAAGCAGCAGCTGACTTTGTGTGACACAGTATTTTCTTTTTGGTTACAATACAAGGAATGTGTATGGTTGATTAACTTTTTTATTATTATTTTTTTAATTTTTATTTTTTTTACTATATTTGGGGAGAGCAGTTTATTGCAATTGCTTTATATTGTGAGCAGAAAAATTACAAAAATTCTTTGCACAAAATACAGCTCATCTATGGTAAGACTGGCATGAAATTAAAATAAAAACAAGTCAGTGTTTGTTTTTAAGTTGGTATTACTTTGCCACAGACCAAGAGAACCATGGCACAGCCTAAAGTTACCACTAAAAACAGTTATTGTCACATACTTCATTTGGAAAGTTTGGAAACACTGCATTACCTTTTTGTAATGTCTTTTTCATGTTCACAAAATTTGGGAATCTGCATGAATAATGTATTCCTCTCAAGGCAATCCTGGTGAATTTTAGTGCCTCGGTAGTTCATGTATCTTGCAGCTTTTCACTGATGAAGTGGGTCAAGCTTTAAAGTAACTCATGATGTTGTCAGGGCTGGAAAAGGATCTTGACATGGGAGCAGAGCTTAAAAGAATTTGCACAGGAATCAGCACTTCTGTTGTGCCGTGCACAATGTCTTTCCCAATCCAAGTCACTGCAGTACATACTGGTAAGCAATCTGACCAGTTGTGTATGGTATGGCACATCCTGGAGAGAGAGGTCCTGAAGCACCTTGCTAGATTGAGTATGAGTTACAGAAGGAAGAGAGAATGGATCTCGCACAAAACTTTTACCAGAGCTGCAAACTTGATTGCTCATCTGCTTTTCCCTTAGATGATATAGAAACCTTCTAAACCCAATGCATGACTTAATAAACCAGACAATGCACATATGTAACAGGAGAAAGAGGCCTATTTCCCAAAAGCAAAGAGTAATTGGAAGGATAGCTTACAAATGATGTTGGTTGCAACATGTATTGCTGTTCTCTGAGTCACTGCCAAATTTTATTGAGTGTTTTGGTGACACTCTAAGAAATGATAATAAATAATAATTAAAAACAAACAAACAAACCCATGCACTATGCTCAGAAAAGTTATGGAAGGAAAGTTAAACAGATTTTTTGAGGCGGAGATCCCATAACATGTCTTTGAAAACCCCTACCCCCTCCCCCTTCCGCCTTTTTTCCCCTATTTTTAATAACCTATACGAGGAACCTATATAAGGTTATATATGGATCAAGGACTTATTGCATAAATATAAGAGAATGTACAGATTCTCATTTTTCTGTGTGAAACTTATCAGAAGGCAAGTATGCATAGGTTATTCAGTAACTGAATGTATTTCAGGTTAGCTTTCAGAAGACAATATAGATACTGATCTGGACTTAAAGAACTCACCTTTGAACATTAACTGCTTTACATTCTCCTCCCTGCCATTCAGTTTTCTTGTATAAGAGAAAATCCATAGATAACTTTGAGGAAATTAAATATCATTTTTATTTATATTTTTGACATACCGGAAGAAAGGGTTAAAGGAGGTGTGTATTTTTGGATTCTATTAGTTTATTCCTTGTTAATAATAGATGGAGGTATTTAATGTAATCAATACAGCCATGGTTGTGTTTAAACCAAAAGAGGAGTATTCAGTTCATAGAAAGGTCCCAAGTGGCAATCAAGAAGCACTTTTTTTTGTTAACATACTTAAAAGCATACTAAGTTTGACTACTGATAATGAAGGGCTAAGCTAACACTTACCAAATAGTATGCATCAAAGTTGGAGGTTCTGCGTGGATTCCCCAGTCAGATGGACAATGTTATTATTGTATACAATACAGTATTAATGTACAACAGTGGCCTTTTAATTAGGTGTTTCTCATATATTTCTGAGCACATTTGAAATGACACATCATAAAACAGTATTTCAGACCACAACAAAAGTAATTCTAATTCTGTCTGGAAAGGTGATTATTATATTACATTCTTGAGATGCAAATCAAGAGCTGACATGGATTGTTTATGAGGATTGTTGGTACACTAGCAAACTTCCCGACATGTTCATGAGAAATTCAGCCTCATAGGTTTCTTAATATGTTGTATATGGAACAGAAGTTGAGAGGATAGGAACAGCAGACATAGTTGTGCCAGGGAAAGTTTAGGTTGGCTATTAGGAAAAACTTCTTTACCAAAAGGGTTGTTAGGCATTGGAATGGGCTGCCCAGGGAAGTGGTGGAGTCACCAACCCTGGAGGTCTTTAAAAGATGTTTAGATGTAGCACTTAGTGATACAGTTTAATGGAGGACTTGTTAGTGTTAGGTCAGAGGTTGGACTAGGTGATCTTGGAGATCTCCTCCAACCTAGATGATTCTGTGAAGCATGTTTACATTCCTGACACCTATGTTCCTCCAGTAATCAAGCAACTCATTCATTTAACAATGCCCTCAGCAACCAAAGGAGATTGGTAAAAATTGCTGCTAATAGGTCATATACAAATTCTGAACCATTTATATATACAAACCAACAAGAGTATAATTCTTGTTGTAACAGGTACAAAGAACAGTGATAAAAATGAAAGAGAACTAACAGAAAGAAAATTGGTCTATATACCATCCAGCTGTATTGGAAGAAAGAGGAAAATAAAATAACAATTGCTGATGCAAATATTCTTCTTAGCTTTTATTTACTTTCCTGATTTTATTTTATTTTATTTTATTTTATTTTATTTTATTTTATTTTATTTTATTTTATTTTATTTTATTTTATTTTACCTGTAAGTAATACTGTAGAATGTATGACCTGGTACTTGGTTGCTAAAAGCAGTAAAAACCTCCTATTGGTAACATAGTAGAATAAATATTATAAAGAAGAGCTTCTTTACCTGGCAAGCTGAGTGCAGAATGGATTAGAGTGATTTAATCTCCACAAAATCTCCTTGTATATAGTAACCTCCTTTGTTTCTATATCCACCTGTGCACTAATACCCAATGGGGACCAGCCCTGGATATTGGCTTTTTTCTGTCACCAAAAATGCTTATGTGCTTACACTAAGGTTGTTATAATTTGTTGCCCTGGAGTGTAATGAAGTGCAACCTCCATTCTCTTCACTTTTGTAAATCCCCAAAGATCTTGGATAATAAATAAAAGTACTGTAAACAGGAAACTTTTTGCATGGGAGCAAAGGTTCTGAAGACAACTATGCTGGCAGGTGCTTCGTTGTAAACTGGGGTTCTTAATAATGGTATATAATGGTATATCAACTTTGTACAGTTCTGTTAGTGAAGGTTTCTGAAAGTTCTATCTACTTTCTGTGACAAAAGACAGCTAGTCCCAAGGCTCTACCACTATTAATTTTGCTTCAGCAGCATAATTTTAAATAATGGTTTCAATCTTTTCTTCTGAAAATCTTTTTTCAATTTATACTTCCTCAAAGGATGCCAAAGAGACTCAACTAGTTGTGCAAATTCTTTTAAACTTATTCCAGATCTTTATTTTAAAGCTGTCTGTAGTTCTGGCTACCCAATGGTTCCAGTTAGATACAAAAGTTATTTTTGACAGAAGTGATAGAAAATCATTTATAATTTACTAGAAAGTCCTTCCATTGTTAATGTAGCCACCTGTAAGTATTTAAGATATACAATGAACTTTTTCATATTTTTGTATGAACCAGTGAGTAACTTGTGGGTCATCACTAATACATTGGCATTTATGGTTATGCTTTACAAATTAATTTATGTAAGCCGTGTAAATGCGAACTACGTACAAGAAGGCATATTTTCGAAAGTAGAAAAAAATAGAAAAATACTTTTAGTCAAACATATTGGATGATTGGGGGCTGAATTTTAACATCTTAGAAATATTAAATTTCACATCATTTTCCTTACTCTCTTAGACACTTTTGAGTAATTATTTACTTGAAAATAATAGTGCTTCAGCAACAACAACAACAAAAAATAATGAAACATTATATTTTTAATCTTAGGCTGTAGGAGAAAACATTGCAGGAAAAGAAGTATGAGTGGGAATATTTTTTGAGCTTGAAAAATATGGTTTTGTGCATCCTGCCAGCCCTTAAGCCATGGATGAGTGGCGAACCAGTGGGTTCTTTGCAGGCTTATTGTCTACTGACAACATGCCCTGCTGCAGCACAGGTGCCAGCTGCATGCAGGATAACCCACGGCCTTGCTCAGCCCCTGCAGACTGTGCTGCTCCCGTTACACCTAGCAGCACGGCTGCCTCAGCTTCCTTCTGCCACTGGTCTGTCTGAAGCTCTCCTAGGAGGCACCTGGTGTGCCTGTAGTGAATCCACTCTTCAAATATGTATGCTAATTTTTTCTGATCCTTTTGACAGAAGGAGTTGGGAGAGGCTTTCAGTTGATAATCTCCAAAATCCTGTATCACTAGTCACATGTCTTCTGTGACCAAATATGTAAATGCTCATATTAGAGGGAAAAAAAAAAAAAAAGCATGCAGATTGCAGATTGTTCTTAATGAGAAAATATCAGCCTTAAGCATGCTGGTACAGAAGGGATGGTAGAATAAAGTATGAACTCTTGCATGACTGTAATTTTTTGAAGCTCCTCAGATTCATGATATTATTAAATTACAGTTTGAAGAGAAATATTAATCACTTTATATTAAAAACGTCTTAAAAAAAATCTTTATTCTATCATGGTACAGTTTAGCATTCCAGGTGGAAAATAATATATATATTTTTTTTCCATTAGGGAATTTAAAGATTGTTTTAATATTCGGAGCATTTTACAGAAGCGTTCACTGAAAATAGTTCAATCTTTACCCAGTTCTACTAATTACAATTTAAATATTTTTAATAACAAAATGAGTTTCAGAAGAAACCTTTTCTTACAAAAATTAGAAAGTTCCATATTTTCCCCAAATATCTAGTAATAGTGATTTAGATGTTAATTTTATGTACAAATTCAAAGGCAGAATGTCAAAATGCCATTAGAAAGCTCTATGCAACAAACTGAATCATATGGAATCACTGAATCAAACTGAATCACTGTAATCATATGGATTCAAAGAGCATCCCTTTTGAAGTACTTTCATTAGAAATAAGAAGACTAGAGTAACAAAACTTGTGTGAGATGAAATCAGAAAAACTGTAATAAGGATTTTAACTGCAAAAATTAGTAAAATCTCTAGCAGCATACCATGGAAAAATATCTAGTATTTATGTTGATTAACTATAATCTTCAATTTTTGAAAACCTTTAGTTTTATGTATTTACCAAGTATACATGAAGTTATACATAATTTATTCATAAAACCTGATGAAAAGTACTGTTTTTAATAATTCCTTTTCTTATTTCACTCAGCTGGATGAACTCATTTATACCATCATCTTACATTTTCAGGCTTCTGTAGTTGCAAAAATTTTGAAGCATCTATATGGTTTTAAAGACATCCACATTCCAATGTACATATTCCTACTGTCAAGTTTGTTGATGGATCCTATTGTTTATCTACTATCCTGAAAATGATGCTTGCCATTGGTATCTGAATTTCCTTTATTTAAGAGCTTCCAGAAATATAGACAGATCTGTCTTAAGTTAAAAAACAACCAATCAAAAGAAAAACAACCCCCACCCAACAAGAAACAAACTAAAAACTTGTTTTACCTTTTTGATTAATAGCGGATGGCTGAAAATAAAATCAAGCATTGCCAAAGCCCATTAATGAAGGATATGCGATGGACTGAGAAGTTTGGAAGCACAATATTTCATGAGATTTCCAGCTCTTAGCAAAATTGTATAAATTGTATAAATTACAATAGTTATTTTCTTTCAGTATTTGCTATATTTCCACCTCAACTGACAGCTGATAATTAAAGAAATGGTTAATGATAGAGATTTTCTTAAAACAAAACAAAACAAAACTTTTTTTTTTTTTTTTTTGAAATAACTCAGGTGTGTTAACTACATGTAAATTGAGGATTGCTCTCGTTAGATAGGCAAATTTTGTATGGAAATCATGCCTACCATTTGTAATTAACATTACAATCCTTCCATTAACATAATTAACATAACATCCTTCCAAATTTTTGTTTGATTTGGTTCTGTTGAGTTACTTTGCTTATAAGGCAATACATGTCTTCTGTTAATGTCTCACAAATTTTCAGGTAAATATATTTCAAAATCTGTGATTCATAAATTCTGACAACTTGAAGTATGTCAGTGTATATATATGTTGTATGTGTGTATACAATTGTACATACACGTATATTTGCAAAAACATACGTGTCACAGCCTGCTCTTCCTGGTGGACTGCATTCCTAAAGTGGAGAAGGTTTTTCCCTAGTGTAAAAGTATAGCTGTTTCTCCCTCTGTTCAATGTAAAATCTGTATTCATCTAAGAATGTTAAAATATAACTACAAAGAAAGAGGATGAAGCAGTAAGGCATTGGATTTACATTTATTAAATTAAAAAAAAAAAACAAAAAAACCAACAGGAAACAATCCTAAACTTCAGTGATTTCTTAAAAATGAAAAATGTTAAGCACTGTTTAAAATTATTTTTACTTTTATTTGGGGGGGGGGGTTGATGGTTTAATTTATTTTGTTTGTTTTTTAATCCTCATATAGTGGAACATAATATATGCTTACGTATTTCTCATTCAAGCAAAAAATACTAATAATGTACTAATGTACTAATAATGGTGTGATTTCTCTCACATCAGTGTTAATTTAAGCAATGTAACTCAGATCGTACTTGACCTAATATCTGTATATGTAAGCTTTGTGTTCTGATTTCTCTGCTGTGTTTGCTTAAGTAGTCTCTCATTTCAGCTGAAGTTAGAGAGATGAGAATTTAGTGGCTAGGTGATGGGAGTAGGAGCTTTGCACAAGCTAATTAGCTAATTAGGCAGCTTCTGCTCCAGAGATGCAGGGCAGAGAGGGAGAGAGCACCTGCAGCGGGGTGAGGGACTGGTGCATGCTGTAGATGCTCAGAGTTTACACCAGCTTGCCCATGTGATAAAAAGAGTATTTGGATTTCGGGGGATGTCTGTGTTTTGCTTTTTTCAATGTACAATTATATGTGTTTACTGGGGGCTCTTTTTGTTTTGAAGTCAAAGGACATAAAGGGCCCCTTCACTACACTGCTTCAGTTATGGCTTTATTTCTGTTTTAAGATAAAAACTGAGGTTTAGTTGAAGTGTTCCAAAACCAGATACCACTCTCTCTCTCTTTCTTGTAGGCAGGGTGCTGCTGTGCCAGGCAAACCAGGAGGGATCTCCCGTGTACAGTGCCCCCAGTTCACTAGTATACACATCCACAAGTAAGCTAGTGTTATGGCTATTTTTTTTTCTGTTTTGTGAAAAAAAAAAAGCACATTAATGTGAATAAAGCCCCATAAAATTGTCAATTTTTGCAATAGCTTTTGTTAAGGTAAATGTGGTAAGTAATGTTAACAGATAATTCAGGTAATTCATTTTACTTGCATCTTTATTCGCAAACTGTATTTTATTTAAAATAATAAAAGGCCTGTTCTACACTGCACTGGTCAAAAGGTCTACAGTAAAACTGTTTTGATTTATTTTTCCAGTAATGTTGTATACTCTGTGTTTTCTGTAGAAGATGAAGTTGTGTTTCTTTTTCCTTCCTGGTCACAACTTTGATTTAATAAACAAGAAGTCTCATAACATGCTACCACTTGTTTGGGTCAAGGAAGTAAATAGATGTGAATAGGTTGTGTTTTATTTCTTTATTTTCAAAAAAGAAAAAGAAAAATTTGTGCAAAATGAATATTTTGAATTATAAGAAGGTGCACTAATAAAAACAGCAAAGAGAATCTGAAACTATTGAGAAGTAATGAAATTATTGTAATTATTACAATTACTAATGATTGTGGCCATCAGCTGCTTTCCTGTACAAAACCTTGGTCTCCTCTAAAATTCTGAAGCAGAAGTGGAACTAATTGCTGAAAATGTTTCATATTGTACTGATGGTGCCACTGATGCCCATTCAGAAATGTAGTCAGATGAAGAGGCAAATGAAATAGTAATAATTATGTTTATTAATAGGTACAACACTGCAAGTAGCCAAAGATGAGAAAATCACTGTGTTTTGTTTTGTTTTGTTTTGTTTTTCATGTAGTGCCTGTTGAAATGATCCATTGAAACAAAAATTGCTGATTACAAATCAACTAGAATGTCTTCTCCTTGTTGCAGCATAGATATTTTTTTCTTGATGAATTAAAATGAACAGCAGTATTTGCTATGAGTTCCTAGCAGTTCTCTGTAAATAAAATATTATAAATTGTCTGATTTAACAACATTATGGTATGTGCTCTTTAGGAAGATTGTATTCACTGTAGAATGCAAATTCTTCTCTTTCAAGGTACTAAAGACTTCTAAAATAATTAATTTCTTTGACTAATTAAAACCAGAAATGAGGAAAAGGAGTTCAAAAGTGATCATCTCTACAGTGATATAACTCTTATGTCAAAGGCTAGGAACAATGTCATCCATAGAACTGCTGCTTTTAAACTATAGATACAGGATCTACTTTCAAATCAGGAGTCTACAAATACATATTAAAAAAGAAAATACATTAAGTGTTTTAAATTGGAACTGAAGTTATCAATTAAATCTGCATTTGCTTCCAAATACTGCAGGAATAGTTTGTACTGTCACCTTTCCCAAACATTATTTTTTTTTGTCATTGTAGTTACAGAGATCCCTACACTACTTACTTTGTTACTATGAAATACTGTATAGATCAATAGGGGATTCTTCCGTACAGAACATTTTTAGTGTACCTTTCAGTGCACCTTTTTGACTGAAATATCTCATGCATCTGAGATTCTATTTTTAGAAAACTATACAAACATTCCATTCATTTCACTGTTAAGGAACTTCTTTGGCAGGAGAGGGGCAGTGTTTGTTTTTTATTTTCTGTAATGTACTCCAAATAAAGCCTTTCTTAAGTTCATCTTGTTGCCATTATCTCCCTGTGTTATAGCCTAGCAAATTTATTTCTGGGGCTGTTTACATCTTACAATATATCCAATTTTATTAAATCTCTACATAGCCATTGTAATAGCTAGCTAAGCTCTGTACTTCACTGTTTATATTATTTCTCATGGGTCAATCCCTTTGGAAAATCTATTTGCAGTCATGCTCCTTGAATAATGAGATCCTAACAAATACCTGTTTATTTTCAATTATGCCAAACATACAAGTAAACAGACTTTGCCTATCAGCATCCCACTGGGCAATGTGTAATATACGGTTTCATAATAGAGATTGCCAGTAGTCCTTGCAGTAGAAGTTACTGCACTTTGTTGAATTTGTGTGTCAGCAAGTCATGATTTCTGTTTTTATGTATAGCATTTCATATTGCCAAAATGTAGTTGTCCCCACAGGTTCACAACTCTTACTAATGAAATTATTACAATTACTAATGATTGTAATTATTTTATTAATTTCTCCTTATTAAGAATTTTTCAGTAAAGATGTAAAATAGCTCATTTTCTATAGGAATTGGATGGGAATTAACCTTGAACTTTGTCTCATTTTCCTTCTTCTGGTATTTTAATGATGTTCTTTTGGACAATGTTATTTTTGATGAACATTTTTAATATTGAAATGAATAAACTGATAAATCAATATTAACATCTAAGAGATTAATATTTTTGCTATTACTATTCCATGTAGACAACAGAATCGTAGCCTTCATCTTTGAATAATTTTTTAATCGTTTATTCTGTTATTGGTAGGATTGTAACTGTATAATATTTCAGAACAACTTACAATAAAAGTATTAACAGGTTTTAAATTCATAATCATTTGGATGGAAGCTGAGATTTTCAAAGCTGAAAAGTTTGGATTTCATTAAATGCTATGGCATTGTGGAATTTTCAAATATTTGGAAGAGGATAGTCCTCATTTTTAGCAATGTTATTATCTTTAACTTGTTTGTATGTGTTTTGTTCCTGAATTATATTCTATACAGAATGAATGATGGAAACATAGTGGTAAAATATTTGTTTTCTATATTTGTCTAGATTTATTTCTCATTTAACTTCTTGACTGTATTGCTGCTCAGTAAAAGACAATAGTATAGCTGGTTAAGTGTGATTAAAAAAAAAAAAAAAAGAGAGAGAGAGAGAAAAGGCATAAATACTAATCTGATTTTATGCAAGGACTTTTAGAAACTCTTAAGTGTCTTTTTTCCTCATTAATTACTTAGTGCTCAAAACTAAAATGGGAAACAAGGAAGACATGAATTCGCAGTATTATAGAATTATTCAGGTTGGAAGGACCAGGTTGCTCAGGGCACCTCTAATGATGGTGACTGCACAACCTTTCTGGGTCATCTGTTTCAATGCTTGAGTGTCCTAGCAGTGAAAAACTTTTGACTAGTATCCAGTGGAATTTTCTCTTCTTTCAAGTTATGGTGGTTGTCTCTTGTCTTCCATCTGGGTGCCCCTCTGAATAGTCTGTCTCTGTTTGCTGGATAATACCCTTTAATGAGAAGGAGATGCATCTGCTAGTAGAAAACTTTGTAGTTGATCAACGTCCTCCAGCTCACTAAGCACTAGCTGGTAAAAGAAGCCAGCCAACAACTGTGCATCAGATTTTTCAAAAGTTTACAGTTGTGCATACTCAGATTCCATGGAAAGCAATGACAGAGAGAATTACAAATGCTAATAAAAGTTCAATGAAAGCTAAATTTTTTTCACTCTCTAAATCAAAATGTTGATCTTTGTAACCTTTAGGCTTTATTTTAGGTCCAAGTAAAAATAAAGACACCTGAGTCAGTAGTTACTACAGTAACTACTAGTATTTTTTTCTGAGCATGTATTACATGTATTATAGGACCATTCATAGAATCATGGAATCATATAGAATACAATATGGATTCTATGATTCTACAATTCTGCTAGTATATTTTTCTGAGTATGTATTCCAGGACCGTTCACTGCACTGAACAGCTGACATATGGTAAAATAATAAATTGCTGTATGCCTTTATGATTCACAGATGAGTGCCTGTATTTCCCAAATGTTTTGCATGCCCATAGAAGAGATTTCTGCCTCAAATTCAATAAGAATACAATTTAAACTGGAGTCAGTCTTAGGTTACATTTTCTAAATATTACAGTTTTTTCATGCTTATAGGCACCAAAATATACATGCTCTTTTCTATAAATTTTCTTTTTTTTTAATTTAATTAAAAATATTTTTTTCATATATAATGACAGAATTAAAAATTCTGTCATATAATGACAGAATTAAAAAAAAAAAAAAAAGAAAAGAAAAAAAATGAAAACACAGATATTCATTTATTCTATTTTATCACACTCAAGGGCAAATGAAGTTGCTGACCTATTTTTTAGTTCATGTATTTATTACAATTTTATGAGAATTTGTAGTAGAATACAGCAATACAGGAAGGAGGAGGTACAAATGCTTATAAATCTGTCCCACATTGTTCTCTTTCTTTAATTGTAATTGTCTGATGAAAGTTCCATCAGTTTCTGTAATTAACCTAATGGTCTAAATGAATTTCCAGATCACTGGTTATTCACTTCTGTATGAATGGCATTACATTGAGTTTAATTAATACAAAGTAAGTTCAACGTCCTTTGTATCATTAGAATTCTGTTTTAACTGTTTCAGTTAAAAATATTTTTCCTCTTATTTTGCTTGTTCCATTTATGAATTTGGGTATTTATTCTCTAGCCATACTAAAATATTTTCTAGCGTTTTTATAATTAAAATATTTTAAATTGAATGCTCTTCAGATTTCCATCCTCAAAATATCAGTGCAGATATTTTTTTTTGTATTTATCTTTTCAATTATTTTTAAACAGAATTCAGTCAGTGCTAAATTCATAATCCCATGATATGCCCTAGAACATCTTATTTGTCTTGATATTCCTTTCACAGAAATACATATGACAGATAAGCACTCACCAGAGAATACTTTTTCTTTGCGTCAGACAGATACTAAAACAATAAACTATGTTACCCTGGGATTTTAGCTTATAAGCAACTAGAAAACAACAAGGCAAAGATGAGATGTTTTTGAAAGGTGGGAAGGCAGTTCTTTCAGAAAATTCCCTAGAAACCTTGGCTCCTCTAATATTTTTGACAAGAAATATTTTTAATGTTTAAGTTCTTTTAAAGCAAATGAGAAAAATTCCTAAATGTTCCAAAATTATCCTAATAATCCTCCCGATTCAGACTTATTCATTAGGTGCCAGTAGAGAATGAAAATCTAGAGCAGAATCTTAAAGGATAAATTACATTAAATTATGGGAATTTTGCTTTTATAAATATATGTTCTGTATTTAAAAGACTTATCAACGCATATATGATAAATTCATTTGCTTTTAAAAAGATATATAAACTTTTTTCTTTTTTCTTTTTTTTTTTTCCTGTGAGTATTTTGTTTCATAGGTGAAGGATGGTTCCAGTGGATAGTTCAGGACTTTGTTGATATGCATGGAATAGATGAGGAAAATCATAAATACCAAGTATGAACACCATATCCAACAGAAGGATTTAGATTATTTGAGGATTCATTGTTCTGTAGAAATGACAATTAAGTAAACTAGTCTATTCAATATTTCTTTTGAATATCTTCACTTAAAAGTAAGTTACTTGGCTTATGAAATATTTGTGAATTAGTTAAAAAAAAAAAATGCTCTGTTAAACTATTTTCTTTTTTTTTTTTTTCTATTTCACTAAAAGCATTCCAGGTTTTATTTTACTGAGGAATTACCAATAGACTGACATTTATATTACATTCTGGGATATTTCCCGTACCAAAAGATTACATGAGGAAAACATAAATTTTCAAAAGGTCATTTAAAATGCACTTTTGAGCAGAATCATTAGTGGAAATATTCCATTCAGTTGATTTTTTCAGGTTTAATCTGTTCCCATCTAATTACGTGAACATAGAATTGTAATGATGACCCTGTTATGATATTATCTTGAGACTCCAAGCAACCAAACCTTAGGTGCTCCTGGCAGTTGGTACATCCATTTCTGGGTTTTGCATGTAAGACATAAGAGACCATATTTTATCTAAATGGGCATGTACTTTATGGTAATGACATCAATTATTAAATTGTTGTGATATCATTGTTATGGTTTCTATTAATTTATTTGTTGAGATTTTATTGTTGATAGAGGAGCAATTGTTTAGTAAGTTTGTCTTAGTTGAATTGATTGGGCAATCATATGATATAACTTGCCGATGTTGTATTATTTGCAAATTAAATGTAAAAAGATTTTTGCAAACTGAATTTTTAATTGCTCTGTTTTCTCTTAGTTTAAAATGGAATGGCAGGTCAATTCATTATAATTAATATATATATATATATATATATATCAGTAGATTGTATTTACATATTTTTCTGGTTTTGTCAACTTTTAATTGCCTATTGTAAAAAAAAAAAAGAAAAAAAGAAAAAAAAAAGTTGAGTACCTTTGCAAATGAGTTATGTGAATAAGCCAACAAAGTGCTTCCTGAATTAATAATAGATTTATTTTTTTTTAATTGAAGAGAAAGAATCTCCTAGTAGTAGCCCGGGAATAATGTTAAAAGTACCCTTCCTGGTCCTCATGGTCCTCAAAATACTGCTTAGTGAGTTTGTATGAAAATTTTAACAAATGAGATATCAATAATAAGAAGATATCTTAAGAAAGTGAAATTTACTTTTTACAGGGGCTTTTCTTGTCCCTCCCCCTTAAGGCAAACTTCAAGAACTTAAAGCAAAGGAGACATGTTAAAATTACTAGTAGCTTTTTTAATGCCAAAAATTTTCTTAAGAGACAAGCATGGAAACAATGGTTTCTGTTATCAAAATCTGATGACCTAGGTAGCCAGCTAAAACAGAGGACCTGGGGAAAGAATAAATGACTCTGAATTCAGACATTTTGAGCATACATGCTTAGCATACTTAACTGATTCAGTGATTTTTTTTTTCTTGGATTTTTTTTGTTTGTTTTTGTTTTTGTTATTTACTGATTTATTTTAAGGGAATAAAGATTTCCAGTCATGAAATTACAACACTTACATGAGGAGAGGGCTAAGGTGGGAAAGGCATTTTTTAAAAAGTTATTTTTGAGAAGGGACTTTAAGGAAAAATGGTGAAGGAATGACATACTCAGGCAGGGTTGGAGGAGCAGCTATACTAAGAAATTTTTATTGAATATAAGAGTTACAGTCTTCTACTAGAAATCAACAGGTTGCACATATAAACAATTTCAGGAAAAAAAACAACAACAACAACAACAAAAAAAAAGATAAAAATACCAAAATGCTTTTGAACACTACATTTGAGTTTCAGTTGACCTTAGTTGGCATATATGATATTCATTCTCTGTAATGAGAACAAGGTTGTTGTTTCTTTGTTCTGAAAGTCCTGTTTATCTTCTCAGATTAGATTTACAATTTTTAAAATGCTGATTTGGAATGGAGTTATTCCAAAATATATTCACTTGATTTAAAAATCAAGTAAATTATGTCATATTATTAGACAGTTTTCTATGGCACTTTGATTTTGCAAACCTTTTTCAAGCAGTTTCTGTTTAGCAAAAAGGACCCTTATGATTGTGAAACTCAACATTTGTGCTGTAGTGGAGATAGGCTGCAGTGATCTACTTATGTCACTTGTAAAGTTTTCTAATCAGATTGTAAAGTCTTAATGATTTTATTTACTTTTAACATCATCAATATAACACAATTTGGGTTGTTTCTATAAGGCCTTTTATATTTCAAAATTAAATGTTTTAGTAGCTTGAAGGCTATTTATCCAGATACTTCTAGCTTTGCTATAGGAAAACAATTCCTTTCTTTTGAAAGGAGTTTCATTTACATGTATGTAAGCTGCGTGAATTTGAGAGTAACCTGTTAAAAAAAAAAAATAAAATAAAATAAATTGAATGTAAGCCATCAGTTGAAAAATTGGTTAGTATTTACTGAAAAATATTCATGCAAAAGTCTGTGAAGCACATCACTGAAATGTGCAAGAAGGAACTAAAAATAAAGAAAACAAAGAAGTCTTGTTGACTTGCTTTAACTGTGGAATTCATTAACACTTTAAACATGTACCATTCACATGCCAAATAGGTACTGTGCAAAGTTAGAGAGGTATCTTCTCTGTACTGCTAATAAAAGTTCACATCTATACTCAGTTTCCTGTTAAATGTTGCAAGAAGTGTAGCTGTGTATAATAAATATATTTTAAAATATGAAAACAGGTAATTACAAAAAAAATAATTTACTATAAAGAGTTATAATGAACTTTGTAGTAGATCAGGAGAGATTCTATTAGGCCCTTTTATCCAGAAAACAAATCACAATGGGTATTGTGCACGTGCGCAGTTGCCAGTAGGAGGAAAGGTTAGTTATATAAACTTTCAATGTACATGGTAATAGTTTCCTCATTTTCTGAGAATCGTAAAAGAATTGTTAAAAGACAGTACAGAAGGATTGTGGTTATCCTTAATTCTTTGAACAGTATCACCAATACGTCATCAGTTAGTCAGATACGGTTGTGTTTCTAAAACAAAATTATACTTCTCAAGAGTTTCCCATGACTGCTTTAAGTGCTTCATTCCCCTTTCTGGTAAGATATGTCACAATACTTATTAACGGACATCTATTAACCACTGCCAATAGGTAAGGTGAAACTTATGCAGATCTCTAGGCTGAAGTGAAAAATAAATTTTTCTGAACCTCCATGAAAACTATGAGTACCCTTCTGCTTCCTGATAAAAATCTGCTTGTATCTACCCATCTTGACCTTCTTTGTCTGTGTAGTTGTGTGGCTGCTGCTTGCCTCTTTTAAAAACAGCTTACTTTATTAGCCAGGAAAACCACTTCAGTGGGCATTGGTATCTAGTTTGCTTCCTGTGCCTGTTTTACAGGTGTATGTTCCTTCCAGTCAGCAAAGTAATATATGTGGCAGTCAATGTGTTCTTGAAAGTGTTTTTATTGGTGTTATATTACAGCCATGTTTCAGATTGGCTTTCTTTTCTGCTGTGAACCTAATATCTTCTTGATTGTTTTTTGTTTGTTTGTTTGTTTTTGGTAGCTATGTCTGAAATTCTTGTTTATAGCATTTTCTGCATTCTCCATCATGGTATATTGCCCTTCTGCAACTGTTTTCAGGATAACTATCCCTTTACCCTCTATAAGTATTTTAAATGGTGACTAATAATTCATCAGTAAGATGTATTGTTGTTCTGCAACATCTGTAAATATGGATTTAATTTAATTCCTTCATTTTATTTTATTTTTTTCAGTGCTTTGCTGCTTTTACTTATTCTAGTGTTAATCTGTGTCGTGATGATGCAGTGTGTCTGAAGTGGTACAATGAAGAGTATTATAAAGAGAGGTGTATACTGAATTGCATGCCACTGGCGTTTTTTTTAATTTATACACCATCCTACAATTGGGTAGGGGAAGATGACTAGGAGGGTGCTTATAACATCTTTTTATAGTTAATCGTGGATTGTATCTTTGTCCTTTGCTTCAAATAATCCAGATCATGTTTGACCAAAGACAGCTGTGACTCTCACATGACATTGTGTTATCCTGTTAATGGAGATATGGTGCCTGGCTTTTGGCAGTACTCATGGTTACCTGTCAGGACTTAGTCCTCTCAAAATGCAGTGAAGCAGTGACAATTACTTTTTTTCCTTTTTTTGAACATGATCTATGATGTTATTGTACATAATATCCATTGTGTTGAGTCCTATATGCAGATTTCTTGTTTGCTTGACTTTGCATCTAGAAAGGATCTAGAAAGATGCCTTTCATTTTCAGTAGCTAGGGAAACACAGTTGACTATGTTTATCAAGTCATTCTGTTAGTCACTTGGACAGTTGTTAATTTTGTGGTTTTCAAGTTTCTCTGTCACATCTAGTTCCAAAAAAGACTTTAGTGTCAGTCTTCCTTATATTGTCAGTTTAATAACAGTTGTTATGGCTCTTAAAAACATGTATATAACAGAATTCTTAGAATCATAGAATGGCTAGGGTAAGAAGGGACCTTGGAAGGAACCTCATCTAGTTTCAATCTTCCAAATTCTTCCTCAAGCTGAATTTCATACATAATAAGTATTTATGATGTATTCATATTTTTAATGCCTATATGGTTCTTTGCAATTTTTTTTTTATTTTTATTTATTTATTTTTTTTGTGACAATTACTCCACTGTGGCTTGGGTTAGGTTAGCCATCTACTTTTTCCTTCTGTCACTTCCTGCTTAGAATTTTCCCAACACAGCAATTTTCTGACAATGTTCTTTGTTATAGCTTAATTCCATTGAGCTTTAGTGGCTTGGATATATAAGCTACTGAGCAATCATGCATTTACAGGACAGTCAAAAACTCATATGAGTTCTGACATATAGAACATCAAAAATGTCACTTTATTGGATGGTATTTTAAATTTAGTTCCTTCTGAAAATCATCATAGGCTATATTAAAACTTTTCTTTTCCCCCTTTTTTAACATGCTAATGGAATAACAGAGTTCTGTAACTTACAAATCTCCTCACTATTAATGAATCCTTGTGTCATCTAGACAGAACTTGTCACCATGTAATTGACTTTAATAAACAAACAACTGATTTTTTTCATCTCTATAGTAATGCTATTTTTTATCTAGTTTTGTACAACCATGTCCTTTTTACTTTGTCTCAGAAATCCTGTTTGTGAAAACACAGGGGAAATTTTCCATTTGCTTGAAACTTCTAGATGTCAGTAACCAAGAAGACAAGAGAAATTATTCATCAGTTTGAACATCTACATTTGAAGATTATTCTTCAACTTAGGATCAAATGTGGCTTCTGTATCTTTTCCTTTGTGGTCTAGCTGCTTTGTTTTTGTTTTTACCTACTGAGCATTTTCTTGTTTGTTATCAGTTTCTTTTGTGAAAAGTCAACTATTCTTTGTAACATCAACTGTGCAATGCCCTTATTTAGTTATTAAACACATCATAAGTAATTTGACCAGCAGTTGTTCAGAGTTGTAGGTCAGTGTAATCATGTAGCTTAATAAAAAAAATCTCAATTATCTGTTCATTTTTTTATTCCTCCATATCCCCCATTTTCTTCTGCTTGTTAGGATAAATCCATTGATGTCTGAGGGACTCAGGTGGCCAAACATACAGGGTAGTAAAAGAATGAAATGTTTCTAACAAGCATAGAATTACCGAACGACCAAATTACAGCATGGCTGAGTATGGAGGCCCCTCTGTGTCCATCTGCTCCTCTCCCTGCTCCCACAGGGCCACCAGAGCAGGGGGACAAGGCCCGTGCTCACATGGTGGCTTTTGGACATCTCCAAGGATTGAGATTCCACAACCTCTGTGGGCAACCAGTTCCAGTGCTCAGTCATCCTCACTGCAAAAAAAAAAAAAAAAAAAAAAAAAAAAAGTTTAGACAAAAAGATAAGACAGTGTCCATGTTTTGGCATCACCATATTTTTCTAAGGGTTATAAATTCCTGACATACAGTGGTGTCAATATATGTAGAATCCAATGGCAGTTTGTTTATTTGTACACTAGAGAAGATGGGGGGGGAGGAGGGAAATTTTAATACCATTTATACTTAAAAGAATTATAAAGAAATCTAGATGTGTGTTTAGTTTGTGCAAGTAATTTTTGGTATAATAAACCAATTGGATCTGAAAGCATATTTGTGGCAAAGATAATTAAACAGCAAGTTTTGTTGGAACAGCCAACTATCCTTATACAATTTAGCATAGGAATAAGCATGTTAAATAGGCAGTTGCTTTTTTGCTAAAATATGCTATGCATATTTTTTGAGTTAATTTGATTATGTTGATTATGTGGTGTGGAAAAAAAATTCAAATCTTGTTTTTTCAAATATCTGAGGATTCAATAGGTAAAAACCTGAAAACAGTGCCTTAAACCAGCTGCCAATGCCTGCTCTCTCTAGAAAGATTGACATAATATTTCAGGGCACACTTAACTACAAAAAAAAAAAAGTCACAAAATTTATGTGAAATTTTGGACTAATTTGGATTTGTTTGGAAACTTAATGCAGTAGTGTTGTGTGAAGGGATTCAATTACAGTGTGCAGTGTTTTGTAAGTAACTTTCTCACATAAAAAGTTAATTAATCAGAGCTGTGTCAATTTCCTTGTGCCATGTCAATTTACAGCAAGGTAATCACTAATCGCCCAGCGTGCAGCAAAATAAGGGACAATCCATGAGTCATTTATTGTTATTTTTTTTCAAAATAAATGGCACACAGAGCCATGAAGAAACACAACTTTCCTTTCATAATATTTTTATCGACAGTTTTGCATGTTGTAATAGACTGCAGCAACAAGCAGCTGTAGTTCAATGGAATATGAATATTAAAGAAACAAATGAGAGCAGATTTATAGGCCATTGCTTTTCTGTTATGTCAGTTTTGAGATTACACTGAGCAAATGAACAGTGAAAAATTACTCTTCCATGTGGAGAATGGTGATTAGACTTGTACATTAATTAGAGATTTTTGTTTTCCATTTCAATGCATTTCAAATGAGAACATCCTATAAGAAATTGTTTGTCGAAAATCCAGATTTATTCTTTCCTAAACAACAGTATTTAATATTGACATGTATTTCTGTACAATGGTAAGGAAATCATTGTTCCACTATTTTTGTTTTAAAAATAAATATATTGTTTCTATTTTGAATTAAAGAAATAGAAGGGACCAGTTGTGCCTATATTTGACATACATGGCAAATTTCCTTTGAGTTCAGTTAATTCACAATTGGATCCCAGGGATAATCATCTCACAAAAAGGATAGGTGAAATTTTTTTTTATTTTTTTATTTTTTAGTTTGCTAGAGCTTTTCACACTTTAAAGACATATATTCATTTTTAAAATCCTTTTATTTTAAAAGCTGTAGTAATGGAGCTTTTACTTGCACTGTAATTTTTATTTAAATGTAAAGGTCTACATACATTGTCTTTAGCACAGTTTTTATAACTCTTTTAAACAATGACAGGTTATATTACATATTGCTGTTAAAGTCAAGTGAAAACTCACTACAGAGCATACATCAGGATAAATTCATAATATTTCTGTTTCATAAATATCAGATAATATGATATAGATTATTCTGCTTAGCCTTCCTCAGCATGTTACCTATTATACCTCTTTGTTTGTAATTTATTGTCCAGCACTTCTGAAATGTTTCCTCAACAGGGATCCTCCTAAACTATGGGAGTAATATTTGTGTGTCTTCCTGCATTTCTAACAGTTAAACTACTCTGCAGTAAATTAGCTATAAACTGATTTCAACACAGTATAGCATTAAAATTCTTCAAGATTAAACATTGGAAAACTCTTGATAGCAGATGACCTGATAGTTTGTACAGAGATTAGGAGTGATGAGAGGTAGATTCATTCATCCATTTTGATGGCACACCTTTCTTGAGGCATATGGCACGCTCATACAAATTCAAACCACAGCAAAAATTCAAAGAATAATTGCCCATTAAAATGGCTGTATATTTTTATGGCTTTGATACAAAATCTGCCCCCTGTTGTTTTTTACATCTGCTACTCTTCCATTTATCTCAGGGCTTTAAAACTTTAAAGTGTATAACCCCTAAGTATTTTTTAATCAGGATGTGTTCCCCCTTTTTGGAACTCAAGCTTTGTCAGTGTTCAGACAGTCTTTGTTTTCCAAGGCATATATTGAGATGTGGTGTCTAGAAAATCCACTACCTGTTATGTTCATTTAATAAAAAATGAATAAAAGCAATGCTTATATATGATATCTTTGGGGAGAAATTCAGATATAATTAAATTTCATCTATGAACACAAATACGATTGGGATGAAAGGTATCTTTCCCTCATGCAGTCCTTAGAAACTTCTGTCTTTGTATTTAACATCATTATTATCACCAATGATATGTAGTTGGCAAAATTTGCCTTTTCCCTATTACACGTCAGAATTCTAGTCATCAAATTACATTGATAAATTCAAGGTACTTCTGTTAAGAAGTGGAGTAGGATGTTTCCCAGCTGAGAGTTGAACACATTTTCAGTGCCGTTATAATTGAATTTTCACTGACTTAGTTTCAGTAGTTAGACTAAGGAGGGTTGACCTACAAACTTTGAGTCATTAAATGTTTACACTTCCTGGCTAGTATATTCATTGCTTCTGGGGCTGGTTGATATTACTTAATGCTTCCTGATGGGAGAGCTCTTTTCATAAAATTGTTTTTATTAAGTCCATCATTCAATTGTGTTCTAGTGGCATTACTTCTGGTTATTTTGGGAGTAAGGATATTAAAAAGTTGGTAGCAAAATAAATTCTGTGATTATTGCATACTCCTAATCACATGATTTCTCAGTTGGGATGAGTAGCATAATTTTTTTGTTGAACTCGAATGTAGGATGACATGATCTTGCCAATTATTATACCTCTGGCAATAATTATAATCTTTAATAATACTACCTGCAATTAGAAGGCATGTTTTCACATACTCTGTTTTTATGGCTGACCCGTCACTTTTTGGGAGAGTGGATATAATTCTAGTGCATATATGAGCTTACTTTCTCACAGGACTATGCAGTGTCATTCTTAGTTCCATATTTCTCAGGCTTATCTTCCATTATGTCTTGTCTTCTTTACAGAACTCCAAACCATTATTCTAACTTCTAAATGCTTCTGTAAGATTTCCTACGGTTTTGCTTTACTATAGATATTTTATGCTTCATGATTTTCTTAAGGAGGCAACACAAGGTGAGCATAGCAAAACAATGAAATAACTTAAGGCTTTGCATTCTAACACATCAGAAAATATAGAGATCCTTTAAAAATGTCAGAAATCCCTGCCTTATCTTACCATCTCCCATGAATGCTGGGTTTGGCTTCCATTATACATGTAGGTTCTGGATTTGATAAACATTTGGGGGCTAAGTGACTCTTCCTGAATTTCTTCTAGCTTTTTCTCCTCTTTCATAAGAAAAATCACATGCAAAGAGAGAGACTTATTTCTCATTATATATGCATATGTAATAATAATAAAATAGTATATACATATATTTTTTTAATATTTTCTGTTCATTCGTATTCATTCATTGATTGAGGTGCTCTGCTTTTGCACTAATATTTCTTTGTTCACTGCCAAAGATCTGTAATTTTTGCCAAGGTTTGGCTACCATGACGAAGAGAGTATTTAGGATAAATGTTCAATTACTGCAAAATATATACTTTAAACCATCTGTGTTAAAGTTATACTGAATGGTACAATTAAAAGGAAAACAAAACAAAACACACTAGGAATTCATGCAGACATATCGTCAGTGTCTGCCATATAATTTCTGCACAATTCCAGTTGGAATTTTCTTAGAGCTACAGTTACTCCTTTCTTCCATTATTCATACACATGTCTAGGGTGTGAGCTATATGAAGGAATTGGTGAATTATTTTCAAACAGTACATCTTACAGAAGAAAGATTGTCTAGGACCCTGAGTGTTTCACTGAAAGAGTGTTGACTACTTCCTTGCCTTAAATATCGCCAAACGTAGATGTATCTACTAATTAATTGCTGAAGCAGATCTTTGAATGGGGGTTCCTAGATTATGGATTGGAAACCCATTGTGTTGTTAGATACATTAGATAACTTTAGTTTAGACTTTTTTTTTTTTTTTTAGTTGGTTTGTTATTCTTTATTACTGTTTCTGTTTTTCTTAGAAAACTCTTTTCTATCAGTATGTAGAAAAATACAGATGCACATGTAAGTGAAGAAGTTGTCCAAACTGCTCAAAGGTTGTTAGACTTCGTTATTTTATTTTTTTTTTGTCATTGTCATTTAGGTCAGAGAAATTTCTCTTATTCTTGGTAGTTCAGGAGTGTCCCTAAGACTACATTTATGAAATCTAGCTACAGAATAACCTTCAGGCTTATAATTTAAGATATCTACCATTTCAGATATGTTTTCCTGGCCAGACTCTTCAGTTAGAGGGGCCTAGCAACAATTGTAAGGCTGTAATGAAGTCACCGTAATTGCAGTATTTTCCTTCATGTGTTCAGCCAGCAATATCTATAAGTTGATAATTTTCTATTTTATTTCATATTTAAGGCTACTTTTAAAATTTAATTCTAAAACAGATGAAACACAACTCTGGATTGAAGTCAAATTTCAGACTTGAAGAGCTTGTACATAATTTCTTCCATTTCTTTTTCCTTTATTAGGGCATTACTAAGCATTCTTTATTTATCTGTTTACATACTTAATTTACATAATTCAATACAGTGGAGCACAACTAAAGTAACCAGAGTGTTACCAGAGCAGGATTTAATTTTCTGTATCTCACTGATGAAGTAGTTCCAAAAATACCTGTTCTAACACTGGCCAACAATGTATGTCCAGAAGATAAATGAATAATGAAGCATTGTTTAAAAAACTGGCAGAGAAAGTAAAGTAGAAAGTTTCATTTTTTCTTTTTCTTTTTTTAATTAAAATGTGAAAACTTTTACAAATATTTTACTGAAGAAAAAAAAATCTGTGTAGTACTATATTGCTGTTCAGTTTCTGATGAACTTTTTTTGTTTCACATGGAATGGTAATTAATGTTTACATTTACTTGCAATGACAATATAAAACATGAGTTTATTTCTTCTTTATATGTCTAAATTGTTTCTATTGGCTCTTAATATGATCTGAATTAATATAGATACATAAAATACATAGTTTCCAAACTATGTAACTCTTGCCTTTGAAGAAATAACAGGTACTATTATGAACAGGATATACCCTCAAATTCTGAGAAAGCTCTTGGTCTACCTTTTTTTTTCAGTTGAAACAAACTTCAAACCTAATAATAATCAACTTTCTGAACAAAAATGAAGCTCATCACTGAACAATTTAGATTGAAATGGTCTTTTGGAGGTCACTGGGTCCAACATCGCACACCCACTCAAAGCACGGCAAACTTTGAAGATAAATCCAATAATGTGATGGAAAGTTCTCTGGTACTATAAATTTGAGCCTGAGCTGGGTGGTTTTGGCCTCAAAAGTCTCCTTTTAGCAGCATCAGTGACAACAGACAGCATTGTTTTTAATAATGAGTGTCTTTTTGTGCTACCTGTGATACTGCTATATAAATTCCCAGTTTGCCGTCTCCTAGTTGCATAAAAAGATTTTTTGTTAGAAGATGAGGCCTCTTGGTAAAAGACTAATAATTTAGTTATCCAACAATGCCCTCATCTAGTTATGGGCCATGCTTTAATATAAGCACAACTATGCTGCTACATTACCAGTATTTTGTGTAGTTTTCAAACACCAGATTGAACTGAATATTTTATTTTCCTCTCCTTCTCTTCACAGTGCCAGGATTTCCCTACCCAGCTGCAACGGCAGCTGCTGCTTATAGAGGTGCACATCTAAGAGGCCGAGGTCGCACAGTGTACAATACGTTTCGAGCAGCAGCACCCCCTCCTCCAATTCCAGCCTATGGCGGGTAAGGAGATCAGCCTCTTTTACCTATTACCATGAATCTCCAAAGGCTGCAAACTGTGTTTAGCTGTGGTGCATGCTGACCGTGTCTCACTGCAGAAACCAACACAGCATGCAACCAATCCAAGTACTGTAAGTGGCGCACCTTGCACAATGTATTGAAAAATGACTGTAATTTATACTGCCATGGTTGGTGGCCTTAAGCATTTGAGGTGTCACATATTGTTATGTAAATGCTCTTAGAGACTAAATGCTTTGGAACAGGGAAATTGTTTCAGCTAAAGATGTATTTTTGATGATTGCAAACATCTGGTTATTAAGGAGGTTGGATCAAGTAACTTGTTTTCCTTGAAATCATCCACTGAAAGATGTCTCTGGACCTAAAGGCGTAGAGTTTTGTTTTGTTTTGTTTTTAGTTTAGTTTTTCAAGTTGACATTTTTACAAAGATTGAAAACTGGGCTGCTTCTCTCAAGGCCGTGTGCTTTCCAGTACATGTGTGTTTAAATAACAAGTCATGGAGTGAAGGTGACCTCTCTCTTTCCTCACTACAATGCTATTCTGCAGTTCATGTGCTGTCACTTTGGATATCCCCATGTAAGGATGCTTGCTGCACAAAATGTGCTGAGACCCTATCCTTCGATTTCATTACAGTAGAAGACAGGTGGTCTTCAGTAGTTTCCCACCCCAGACTTCCCTGGCACTCTGGTGAGACAGGCTAGGTGAAGGTAAAAGAGGCTAATTTTGGCTTTATCCTTTCCATATTGTCAGAATGTTGAGGTCCCAGTCGATTGGCAGCTAGCAAATGTGATGCCCATCTACAAGAAGGGCTGGAGGGTAGACCTGGGGAACTATAGGCCTGTCATTTTGACCTCAGTGCCAGGGAAGCTCATAGAGCGGATTATCTTGAGTGTCATCACACAGCACTGTAGCCAGGTGATCAGGCCCAGTCATGCTTTTTTTTTTGGGTTTATGAAAGGCAGGTCCTGCGTGACGAACCTGATCTCCTTCTATGACAAAGTGACGTGCTTGGTGGATGAGGGAAAGGCTGTGGAGGTGGTCTACCTTGACTTCAGTAAGGCTTTTGACACCGTTTCCCACAGCATTCTCCTCAAGAAACTGGCTGCTTGTGTCTTGGACTGCCGTACGCTTTATTGGGTTAAAAACTGGCTGGATAGCCAGGCCCAAAGAGTTGTGGTGAATGGAGTCAAATCCAGCTGGAGGCCAGTCACTTGTGGCGTTCCCTAGGGTTCGGTGCTGGGGCCAGTCCTCTTTAATATCTTTATCGGTGATCTAGATGAGGGGATCGAGTGCACCCTCAGTAAGTTCACAGATGACACCAAGTTAGGTGCGTGTGTCGATCTGCTTGAGGGTAGGAAGGCTCTGCAGGAGGATCTGGATAAGCTGGACCAATGGGCTGAGGTCAACTGCATGAAGTTCAACAAGGCCAAGTGCCGTGTCCTGCACCTGGGGCACAACAACCCCAAGCAGAGCTACAGGCTGGGAGAGGAATGGTTGGAGAGCTGCCAGGCAGAGAAGGACCTGGGAGTGATGGTTGATAGTCAGCTGAATATGAGCCAGCAGTGTGCTCACGTGACCAAGAAGGCTAACAGCATCCTGGCTTGTATAAGAAGCAGTGTGGCCAGCAGGGCTAGGGAGGTGATTGTCCCCCTGTACTCGGCTCTGGTGAGGCCGCACCTGGAGTACTGTGTTCAGTTTTGGGCCCCTCGCTACAAGAAGGACATCAAGGTGCTCGAAAGAGTCCAGAGAAGGGCGATGAAGCTGGTGAGGGGCCTGGAGAACAAGTCCTGTGAGGAGCAGCTGAGGGAGCTGGGCTTGTTCAGTCTGGAAAAAAGGAGGCTGAGGGGCGACCTTATTGCTCTCTACAGGTACCTCAAAGGAGGCTGTAGCAAGGTGGGGGTTGGTCTGTTCTCCCACGTGCCTGGTGACAGGACAAGGGGGAATGGGCTAAAGTTGCGCCAGGGGAGGTTTAGGTTGGATCTTAGGAAGAACTTCTTTACCGAAAGGGTTGTGAGGCATTGGAACAGGCTGCCCAGGGAAGTGGTGGAGTCACCATCCCTGGAGGTCTTTAAAAGATGTTTAGATGATGAACTTAGGGATATGGTTTAGTGGAGGACTTGTTAGTGTTAGGTCGGAGGTTGGACTTGATCTTGAGGTCTCTTCCAACCTAGAAATTCTGTGATTCTGTAATGCAATAATTACAGGGCTTACAATACTTCATGTTCAGGGATAGGTCTGAAATGTGTTGGCTAAGACATAAGATATTCAACTGCAGAAAGAAATGGACCAAGTAATACAAAGCAATACGGAATGAGGCATAAGATTTATATTGCAATACTGTCATAGTATTGGAACTTGGTAAGATTGATATTGTTTAATATTGCAATGTTAAGGAAGAACCAGTGTGTTTCCATCTGTGTTCAGATCCCCTACCACTACCAGCCTTTTGCAAGTAGGTTGGCTATACCTGTCTGGTTGGAAGCCGTTTCACATGAAGCGTATATTAGGTTAAGCCAAAAGGCATGTCTTTTTTTTTTTTTTTTTTTTTTTTTTCCTAGAGGGGTTTGCAAAAAGAGACAGTCAGCCATGGAGCTAAATTTTCAGGGATATTTGAGACATGCAATTCTTTGACCGTTCCTTCACATTGGGCAGTATCCGTTCAGAGAAATAATCTGTGTGAAAAATTAAAATTAAAATAATGGCAAAATCAGGTTTGTTTTGTAAAAGTGAAGTATATGTTTGTTTGTTTGTTTGGTTTTTTTTCCTTAAGCACTTTGTGTAGTTTAATAAGCTAATTTTAAGCTATTACTTAATGAAGACACCATGATTTTTGAAAAAGATTGCTTGAATTACATTTGGACAAGGCTGATATTCCACCAAAGCATCTTACTGTTGCCTAGACTATCTTCGTTAGAGGTAGTCCAGATATTTGTATATGGCAATGAAGGGAACAATTTTAGAATGTTCTATAGGACCAGTTTCATATCCGGATGTCTCAGCTATGAAATGGGTACTGCACATATGAAATAAACATACTTACATATATTGCACAATACAAGCACAAACCCTATTTTCTGATTTTTCTTTGTTCTTTCAAGGCTTTAGCTGTTTACCAACTTTAAATTATAGGCTTTGTTATCTAGGACCTGATTCTAGCTGATTCCCTCTCTGAGCTTGCAGATTAGAGCAGCCCTACATTTCCGAAGTCTTATATAAGCTTTAATTTAAAAAGAACATTTGATACAATCTTGAAGAATGTGAAGTCACAACATTCTGATTTCTTGTTCCACGGTTTTCTTTGACTAACTTTTTGATCTATAGTGTCATCCACTAAGCTGACTTAAAGGACAATGGAGGTGGCAAGGGACTCATATGTATGGTTTATGTGTTCACATACATGCACAGTTAAATTGCTTTTGTTTTTCTCCTAAATATAACCCTTTAAAAATAAGTTATTCTGCTTTAGAAAGTTGTCTGGTTAGAAAATAAAATGACACTATCTATCGCTACTTATTTTAAAAAGAAACTCTTAAATTTATTAGGGTGTCTAATATGCAAGGAGATAACAGCTTATGTTAGTATCAGTTTCATGATTTCATGAATGCAACACCTGTGTTTAAGACAAAGTCAAAAATTAATATAGGAAAATATATGCTATTTATGTGGGATACAATTTTTTAATTGTACAATATTTTTTATTTTGTTAGTATTTGCAAAGGAAGTAAAAATATTTTCAGATCTGTAAGTAACTTACATTGCCTTTAATTTCAGGAGTCACATAAGGGTGCACTCTGAGTTTGTGTTACATGTAAATGTTTATAGTTTAGTTAGTACAGTGACTCAACAGAAAGAATTAAATTTCTAAGTGTAATACCTGTATATTCTCATACAACTGTACTACGTAGCTTCAGCGTCTTTGGATACCAAGTTAGATGTAAACATTGTGAAATCCGGTTGTAAATTAATACAGATGCTTGCAGTGCAGTCAGATTCAGCAGTGTTTCAAAACCAGATTCCAAGAGGTGATCTCAGCAGTCTTCTGCAGGAAGGACAGTTAGGTTGGACAGTTCGCATCTGCCTTTATGACTTGTCCTCGACCTCAAGTTCGACTTCAGAGAAGGCCATGCATTGAGTCAGGAGAGAAGCTACATCTTTTCATTGGTATGATGACTTCAGGCTATCTGAGATAAGCCTTTGGCAATCTAGGACTTTGCTGCGTCAATAAGTGTGTTTTTTAATACTGTATTTTAAAATCTAATTTAATTTCATAATTTAAATTTAGTAATAATTTAGTAATTTAATAATACTGTAATTTCTGACACCGTAATTTTAATTGATAAGCTAAATTAAGAGTCTTACTTTAAATAGGTCTAAATTCAGAGATTAGTCAAGTTTATTTTTCTGTCCACATATGGTTTAAAATATCACATTGCTTTCTGATACACACATTTCCAGCTTTTGAAATTCTTGGATTGGTGCAGAAATACCTCTCTTACACTCGTCCACAGTTGGATAAATAAAGCTTTATTCTGAAATAATTTATTTGGCAGTGTACTATACCTTCTGCTAGTAACTGCATTGATATAGTAGTATAATTTGGAATTTCTTTGCAATGCTTTCCTCTGTGCTCACCAATTCTGTACTCTGACCTATCAAAGAGGCAAAAAGGGATTTACATCAGAAAAAATCCTTAATCAATGAAAATAAGCTATTAATATGTTGTTTTCAGTTACAATGTAAGTAGAGTCTGAGGAAATTACAGGGAAAATAAAGAAATCACAGAAAATGAATGAACTTGCAAAAGGAAGCAAACAACTTAGAATATCATTTATTGACAAGAAAAATGGAAAAAGCTTTGAATGCTGTTTTGCTATTCATTTAGTAACAAGCTTTCATTTTCACTCAAGTAGCCCAGATTATAGCCAAGCAGTTCATATGAAAATATTTTTAATGATTAAAAAACAAGAGTTGCCTCATACATTTTTGTATGATGTGTGAATTTTAATTATTTTTAACTTTGCAGTAAATCTCAGCAACATATAGTTAGAAAAATATATTTTCCTTTTTTTTTTTTTAAAGTACCCATATGTAAATGTAGAATATAAAGCTGGTTTGAAATAAGTTACAAATGAACTGTAATAATTGATTTGCAATAATCTTTTGCATGCTGATTTGTTTATATTCAGAAGTTTTGGAACTGAAATAATCACTCTCAAATTGGAAATCAAATGCAAATCTAAGAAAAGTATTTCTGATACTAGTGTGACAGCTTCTTACAAGTGCAACACTGTCTGAAGTTTCCCTGCTGTTTAACAAAGACCTTCTTTCTTTTCAGTTTCCCTTGAGTTTGTATTTATGCTTGTTCATTGATGTCCTACTTGATCCTGACTGTGACTTTTTCTTCCCAACAAACTTAAGAAACTGGAATGTGTCCCAATCTGTAAGGAAATCTGGAAGATCTTGTCAGTAAGCAAAACAAAGTAGCATGTATTCTTACGGAAATCTCTGTTCTGGTGTGCCTCATAGTCACTGGGAAACAGCAAATATGGCACACTTTCTATGTCTGAGGAAAACTAGTGAATGCAGGCATATGTAGGGACACTGTTTTTTTAATAAATCAAGGACATCATGCATGCTTTACAATGCGTCTCTTTAAAATTAAGTCAGCGTTCATGAGATATGCAGCAATACACACATAATTCATGGTTTCTTTAGTTGAGAGTGAGGCATTTCAGCAATTCCTTGAGATATTCTTGTTTATTAACTCATGGAAAATCATTTTTAGCAACTGTGGCATCATTTCCATTGCCTTAAAATACTACAGTGTGCAGCTGGTTTATAACTTGGTACGTGTAGTTCACTTATGTACCATAAAAAAATACTGAAACTGACATGAGGGAATAAAGCTTTGATTTCATTTGTGTGAGAAAAGAGAATATTAACATTTTCGGAGATCTATATTGGGTGGAAATACTAGCTTCAAGACTGCGCTGCAGGATGAATAGCAGCAAGAAATGGTCATGAATATGGCATGAGGGGTGCATGGAGGGCAGAGCCAGTCAGTGTGGTAGAACATAATTGTGAGCTATTGTCTGCTTATCTCAGGGGGCTCTCTGGGTATTTCACAGCAAGACTAGTAACTTGGTTGAGGAGCAAAACAGTTACTACGTTGATTGAAATCCTTTCCTACCTTCCTTTTTGTGTGAGCTTTGAGGTGGGAGGTTTTGAACACATTGCTTCTTCAGTCTTTCTTGCAAGCTTCTCTCTGGCTATTAGATAGTGTTTTGTACAAAATACTTTTAAAAGATGAATGTTAAAACAAAACAAAAAAAAAAAAAAAAAGGAAGATAAAAGTCTTTTTGCCTTGACTTGTGTCTTTCTTGTCTTTCTAGGGTTGTTTATTGTATTTATGCTTCACCTACTAATTACATAAAGCTGAAGCTACTAGTAAAAGTACTCATGACAGATTTTGGATGCAGTTGGCTGTAATTGGGAAGAAAAAAAAAAAAAAGAAGCAGGTTTTGTTTTGTTTAGCACACTACCAAAAATAACTGGTGTGATTTTGATACCTGCAATTGCTTTTGAACTCTGCAGAAACTGGTAGCTCAGCATTCTTGAAAATCATTTGCCAAATACCAAAACATGATGAGTATGCTGCTCCATCTTTAAACAGGTGTCAAGAAAACCTAGTGGCCATCATTGTCTATCTGGTAGTACTGCATCTAAAACTAACAAGAAGCCCTTCTATTCTAGCATCACTTGCCTCAAGGTCTTCACAAGTTTAGCATGTGATTATGGCTTTATGCATCTTCACATTCACTCCTAATTCTGATGAATCTAATGGAGAAGTGCCTTTAAGTCTGTATGTCCACTTCTGGCCTTTTTCCTGGGAGAACAGGGAATAACAATATGTTTTTTTTCTGTCATGTTTCTGGTTTTGGGGCATGTAACAATCTCCTCTTATCTAAGAAGTTGTGTGATTTGTGAAGAAATGGAAGATGGAGCTCTTACCTTCTCTGTATAGTCAGCTTAGGGGGGGGAAGAACGCCAGCAAACAGATCTGAGTTTCAAGATTAGTTCCTGGGTGTCCCTAATTCTTGTTCTGCTGGGTGTTCTAGTCGTGACCTCAGTGAATGAGAAATTTAGAGAAATGGCACATGAAGTAGGTATTGTATTTTATAGATGTCAATAGAAGTAAAACTGAGAGGCAGTCACATTCTGTAGTGAAGTATGGGATCATAGTGGACAGGCGTTTTCTTGAATTGCGGTCGCTCAAGGTAGCTGAGGGACAGCCAGGGCATGGCAGCCCTCACGAGGGCGGCTGACAAGGCTTGGCTGGAGCCAGCAGTGCCCCCTCCCTGGTGGTACAAAGGCTGCCCCTAGGGAGCGTGAGCAACCTGGAGCACAGTGACCAGGGTGGGCAAACAGAGCTTGGCACATCAGTCATGGCATGGCATGGCAGTTTGCATAGCAGTTTGAGCAGGGGAGGAGGAGTATCCTTCCCTACTCAGACCAGCTTTCCTTCTGTATGCCTCCCAGACAGCAAACCCAGCCATGGCCTCCACCAGGCAGAGAGCACTTGCCAAAGCACTTGCCAAAAAGGCTGTGGTAACCCAGAGCAAGTGATGAAAGATGCGTCAGTTCAGGCCTCTGGCTGCAGGGAGTGCCTGAGCGTGATGCTGCCAATGGTGGGTGACAGAAGTGCAAGCGTAAAGTGCAAGCAGGTGGAGGATCTGTTCAGCCTGGTGACAGAGCTCAAGTAGGAGGTGGAGAGATTAAGGACTATCAGGGAGTGTGAGCAAGAGACAGACATTTGGAGTCACTCCCTGCCATGCCTGCAAGAAAGGCACCAGGGCGATACACCCCAAATAGTGATGGACCCCCTGCCCTGTCACTGTCAGGCAGAGGGAGGGGACCTGAGAAATGGAGAGGGATGGAAACAGGTCCCTGCTCAGTGTCGCAGGTGAGCCCCCTCCCTACCCTCATCGCCTCCCCAGGTGCCCTTAGGTTTGAGGCCCTGGAGCTTGAGGGACAGCGTGGTGAGAATGTGGGGCAAAGTCTACACAGGAGGTTGTCTAGGGCAAGAAAGTCGACTCCATGCCTCAAGACTTCCTCCAACAAGAAGGAAAGAAGGGTGATTGTTGTAGGTGGCTCCATTCTGAGGGGAACAGAGGGCCCTATATGTCAGTCTGACCATACCTGTAGGGAAGTCTGCTGCCTCCCTGAGGCCTGGGTCACGGACATTACCAGGAAACTTCCTGACCTTGTTTGCCCCTCCAGTTATTACGCCTTATTGATAATTCAGGCTGGCAGCAGTGAAGTTGCTGAGAAGCCTGAAGGCTATCAAAAGGGACTTTTAATAGGGGTGGTTACTGGATGGAGTGGGTGTGCAGGTAGTGTTTTCCTCTATCCCTTCAGTGGTGGGGAGGGATACTTAGTGAACCTGGTCCACTAAGGCCCAGCTGATTAATATGATTAATACATGGTTGGTGCCATCACAGGATTATTTTATCTTTTATTATTTATTTTTTTTTGATCACAGGGAGGTTTACTTGGAACTTGGCCTGATGGCTGCCAATGGGTCCCACCTGTCTCAAAAGGGGGAAATGGACTCTAGCCCAGGAGCTGGCAAGGGGGAGGGGGAACATGACTACACAAGATAAGGATAAGGCTGAGGTTCTTAATGCCTTCTTTATGTCCGTCTTTACTAGACGGACCACTTATCCTTGGAGTACTCAGCCTCCTGACCTGGAAGTCTGGGACAAGGAGCAGAATAAACACCCCACAGTTCAAGTGGAGACAATTAGAGACCTGCTACTCCACCTGGACTGTTACAAGTCCATGGGGCCAGATGGGATCCACTCAGGGATGCTGAGGGAGTTGTCAGATGTGATTCCTGGGCCATTTTCCATCATCTATCAGTGATTATGGTCATCAAGAGAGATCCCAGATGACTGGAGACTTGCTAATGTGACGCCCATCTATAAGAAGGGCTGTAAGGAGGATCTAAGGAACTACAGGCCTGTCAGCCTGACCTTGGTGCCATGAAAGGAACCTTTGATGGAATAACTTGGATGCAATCACACAGCATATGCATGACAACTAGGGGATCAGGCCTAGTCAGCATGGGTTCATGAAAAGCAAGTCCTGCCTGACCAGTCTCATCTCCTATGACTGGGTGACCCACCTGGTGGATGAGGGAAATGCTGTTGTCATAGTCTACCTAGACTTAAGCAAGGCCTTTGATATGGTCTCCCATAGTGTTCTCCTGGAGAAACTAACAGCCCGTAGTTTGGACAGGTACATTCTTTCTTTGCTGGATTAAAAACTGGCTGGACAGCTGGGCCCAGAGAATAGTAGTGAATGGAGTGAAATTCATCTGGTGACTGGTGTTCCCCAGGGGTTGCTCCTGTGACCCAACCTTTTTAATATCATTATTGATGATTTGGGTGAGGGAATTGAGTACATCCCCAGGAAGTTTGCAGACGACACCAAGCTGGGGGAAGTGTCAATGTGCCGGACGGAGGGTAGGAAGGCCCTGCAGAGGGACCTGGACAGGATGGGCAGAGGCCAGATGAGTGGACATGTCTAAGTGCCGAGTCCTGCACTTTGGCAACCCCATAACCCCACGTAACACTACAAGCTTGGGGCAGAGTGGCCAGAAAGCTGTGCAGAGGAAAAGGGTCTGGGGGTGCTGATTGATGCTCACCTGAACATGAGCTGGCAGCATGTCTGGGTGGCCAAGAAGGCCAACAGCATCCTGGCCTGTATCAGGCATAGTGTAGCCAGCAGGGCCAGGGTGATCCAGGTGATCGTCCCCCTGTACTCTGCTCTGGTGAGGCTGCACCTTGAGTACTGTGTTCAGTTTTGGGCCCATCAGAACAAGAAGGACATCGAGGCCCTGGAACGTGTCCAGAGCAGGGCTATGAAGTTGGTGAAGGGCCTGGAACACAAGTCCTGTGAGAAGCGGCTCAGGGAACTGGGGGTATTTAGTCTGGAGAAGAGGAGGCTAAGGGGAGACCTCATTGCTCTCTACAGCTATCTGAAAGGGTGATGTGTGTAGCTGGGGGTTGGCCTCTTCTCGCACATAACTAGTGATAGGGCTAGAGGGAATGGCCTCAAGTTGCAGCAGGGGAGGTTCAGGTTGGAAATTAGGAGACATTTCTTCTCAGAAAGAGTAGTCAGGCATTGGAACGGGTTGCCCAGGGAAGTGGTGGAGTCACCATCCCTGGAGGTGTTTAAGGAAAGGTTGGACTTCATGCTTAGGGACGTGGCTTAGTGAGTGACATTAGTAGTAGGGTAATGGTTGGACCAGATAATCTTGGAGGTCTTTTCCAACCTTAATTATTCTATGATTCTATGAAATGGAGGACGAAATGAAAGTGGAAAGAAACATACTTTGTGTAAATATAGAAAATACACCCTTTCTATCACAAATTATGTCTGCCTCTTGATCCAGAAGACTGATTTCAACCAGTTTCTGTTATTCATCTGTTTCTTGTGACAGAACATACTGTAACATACATTGTACGTGTAATAGGATCGTGGAATATCCAAGACAGGATTGGATTGGTAAGATTAAAATAAAAATTATGACGCTGGGGAGGGTGAAGGAAAAGTAACAGACTATTCAGGAACTGTTCCCCTTTTTAAAAGTAATTGATTCCAAATAACACCTTATTCTGAAATTAAGAAAGAAGGATAATTAATATAAGCTACTACAACTACTACTTTTACATAACAGTAGTTATGTTTTTTCCAATAGATTTCTTTGGGCTCACAGAACCTTTCTTTTACTTGGGACTCTGCTTTGTACGTATTTGCAACTGTTAGAACAAAAAAGCATGTTTTGCAAGCTCATAGTGATTTCAGTCTTCCAGCTTTGTTCTCTGCAGCAATGCCCTCTATTAATTTGCAAAGCAAATACTGTAAATTTTTCATGGCATAAAATGTTGAAACTGGAAAGACAAAAACCTGGAATTAGAGAACACTAAAAGCCAGAATAATGGTATTGTTAAGTCTCATACCAGTTCTATATTCACAACAGTGAAAGTTGTGTTATTAGTGTTGAAAATCCTGCCTTTGGTTTATTTTATGTTATAATTGCATCTCTTCTATTACTTTTCTCAGGAAAGTTTAATTTAACAGGCATATTTTGTCTTCAGCAGTGATCAAAACCTGGAAAATATCTTTAGGACAGTGAAGGTGACCCCATCAGCAAACAGAAGATGCAGAATTTTTATTCATCATGTACTTACTCTTAATTGTGATGGAGGAGAAATAGTGCACTATAACTGTAACTCCTACTGCAGTGGCTCAAATCATGATTGTAATGCCTGTTTGTTGCACTAAATCCATGCATTTAATTTGCTTTAGGTTATTTATGCTAACTTGTGCAGATTGTTTGTATGGCTGAGAGTCCTATGTGCTTAGCTGGTAAGCAGTCACAAAGATTTGCACATGCAATAACTGCTTTATGCCATTGACAGATTATTTAACCCAATACTTTTGAAAGATAAGGATAGGAAAATTAAAATAAAAACAGATGAAGTCCGTCCTCACAGAATATTATATAGGTGGAATCTAAACTGCTAATGAGCTTGTCTTAATAAATTCACAAACAAACAAGCGAAACAAAACATACACAAAACCAAAGCAAAACAACAACAAAAAAGTGCACTGCAGGTGTTTAATAGTTGGTGAGAAAACAGTTTCATATTTATCAAATATATTCCTGGAAGCTGGCAAATGTTGTGCCGATTTTCAAGAAGGGTCAGAAAGAAGACCCTAGCAATTACAGGCCTGTCAGTCTCACGTCAGTGCCTGGTAAAATCATGGAGAAGTTGGTTCTCGGACTTATTGAGGCGCACCTGGGGGACAAAGCAGTCATTGGTCCCAGCCAGCATGGGTTTGTGAAGGGTAGGTCCTGCCTAACTAACCTGATTTCCTTTTATGATAAGATCACCCGTATGGTGGACCAAGGGAAACCAGCTGATGTGATTTTTTTGGACTTCAGCAAGGCTTTTGACACGGTTTCCCATAGGATCCTACTGGACAAAATGTCCACCATACAGCTAAATAAAAACATCATACGATGGGTGAGCAATTGGCTAACGGGCAGGGCCCAAAGGGTTATGGTAAATGGGGCTGCGTCAGGCTGGCGGGCGGTCACCAGTGGGGTCCCTCAAGGCTCCATTTAAGGGCCGGTACTTTTCAATATTTTTATAAACGATCTGGATGTAGGAATAGAGGGTATTTTGAGCAAGTTTGCTGATGACACCAAACTTGGAGGAGTTGTGGACTCAAATGAGGGTGTAAAGGCCTTGCAGAGGGATCTGGACAGGTTGGAGAGCTGGGCGATCACCAACCGCATGAAGTTCAATAAGAGCAAGTGCCGGGTCCTGCACCTGGGACGGGGAAACCCTGGCTGCATGTACAGACTGGGCGATGAGACGCTGGAGAGCAGCCTAGAAGAGAGGGATCTGGGGGTCGTGATAGACAGCAAGTTGAATATGAGCCAGCAGTGTGCCCTGGCAGCCAGGAGGGCCAACCGTGTCCTGGGGTGCATCAAGCACGGCATCGCTAGTAGGTCAAGGGAGGTGATTGTCCCGCTCTACTCTGCGCTGGTGCGGCCTCACCTCGAGTACTGTGTGCAGTTCTGGGCACCACAGTATAAAAAGGACATGAAACTGTTGGAGAGTGTCCAGAGGAGGGCTACGAAGATGGTGAAAGGCCTTGAGGGGAAGACGTACGAGGAACGGCTGAGGTCACTGGGCCTGTTCAGCCTGGAGAAGAGGAGGCTGAGGGGGGACCTCATCACAGTCTACAACTTCCTCGCAAGGGGTTGTCAAAAGGCAGGAGACCTTTTCTCCATTAACACCAGTGACAGGACCCGCGGGAACGGGGTTAAGCTGAGGCAGGGGAAATTTAGGCTGGACGTCAGGAGGGGGTTCTTCACAGAGAGGGTGGTTGCACACTGGAACAGGCTCCCCAGGGAAGTGGTCACTGCACCGAGCCTGTCTGAATTTAAGAAGAGATTGGACTGTGAACTTAGGCACATGGTCTGAACTTTTGGGTAGACCTGTGCGGTGTCAAGAGTTGGACTTGATGATCCTTAAGGGTCCCTTCCAACTCAGGATATTCTATGATTCTATGATTCTTTGATTTTCGGGAAATGATTGCCACATATGATATTATTTAGATGCATGCTTTATTATTATTTAGATGCATGCTTTCTTACTAAATCAAGGTTTCTATTTTTGAGTTTTCCTTAGCACTATAAAATCATAAAATACATCTGAATAAATCCTCATAGTTTGTTGTCCTTATTTTAATGCCTCCAGGTAATACATTAACATATCATCCATTCCTTGGTGCAGTAATTCAGATTTCAATAACATGGCTATTTCCAGATCCTGTGTCAGTTTACACGGAACTCAAGATTTATGCATCTGCCAGGACAATTTTTTGAATATAAAATATAAAAGGAGCTGTGGCAAGATGGGTTCCTATGCATTCAGCCTCTTCCCATGCTTCCCATAATGTCTGTTCTCTGCCTGCAGATTCAGAGAGAGAAGAGGATGATGAGTCAAGCCAAATACCCTTTGGAAAATAATATAATAAAGGAAAGAAAAGTGCAAGAGTAAAACATAGCTATTGATGCTTTACACTTTTTCCTTCTGATGATGGGTGTGGTTAGAAAATACATTTGACTCCGGTGATAAGATTCAGTCACAGGAGTCAACAAGTGACAGGGACAGTGAATAGAGAAAATAGACTGAAAATCCATGAAAATGTGAAGAAAATTAAGAGGCAAACTTCCAAAGAAGCTGAAGATCTTATATTTAACATATCATATTACAAAAATGGAGAAAATTAGATAAAATCAGCTGATTTCTTTTCAAAGTGCATGTCCTGCTTGGGAATGTTATACTCATTTGCCTGGTTCTGTCACTTCATCTTACTACTAACCCTGTTTAGTGATAGAGTCATGCCTTTGTGTCTCACTTCTGTGTTGGGTACTTCCTCCGGTATAACATTTATCAAACAGTTACAGATTCAGAATTCAAAGTAAGTTTCCATCTGTACCTGACTGAGCATTATATGTAAAAAGAGGGCCTAGATAAATGAACTAACCTACCCAAGATTACACCCAGCTGCATTTAGGAATTTGAAGCATTTCAGTCCCTATTCATCTTGCAAGATCTTCACTATAAATTCACCAGTCACCAAGAGGAGGAAGGAAATGGGTCATGTTTTTTTTGACACATGTTCTCTCAAATGTGTTATTTCTGAACAATAATGTTCAATAATAATTGAAAATAGTATATTTTAATGTTATGTTGTGGGTTGATCTTGGCTGGCTGCCAGACTGTCACCCAGCTGCTTTCTCACTCTCCCTCCTCAGCAGGACAGGGGGAGAAAATAATATGAAGAAGGTCATGGGTTGAGATAAAGACAGGGAAATCACTTACCAATTACCATCATGGGGAAAATAGACTAGAATTTGTGAGAATTAATTTAATTTATTGCTAATTAAAGTAGTAGTTGGGTGGTGAGAAACAAATATAAAAATTATTAACAGTTTGTATTCCTACTCCCTTTTACTAGACTCCACTTCAATCCAATGCCTCTATCTCCTACCCAACCTGAGCAGTGCAGGGGACTGGGAAATGGGAGGTTTTAGTCAGCTTGTAAGAGAGCCTCTCTCCTGCTCCTTCCTTCTTATACATTCCTGTTGCTCCAGTGTGGGCTGTCCCTGGGCTGCAGCTTCCTACAGGACATACCAACCTGCTCTTGTGTGAAGTGTTCCACAGGCTTGCAGAAATACCTCCTCATGCAGGCCAACCCTGTGGCCTGCCTCTCTGCTACCAAAACATTGCCTCATAAACCAAATACATGTAGGGTAATATTCTATTTTAAAGTAGTCAGTGTGAGGCAGAATTAGATGATCACTTAACAGTTGAAGTGATCCATGATTCAAACTAGCATTTCCATGTCATATAAATCTGAACAATTGTGAAGACCTTGTATCCGTTTTTACTTAGAACCTCAGTTTTTCAATACCAGTATTTTTTTCTGGAATTAATCAACCTTGCATATGTTTAGTATTTCTGTAGCTGTATTTATAGAACTTAATGGTAGTGGAGGTAATTAGTTCTGAAATATAGTTCTGAAGCAATTCTTCTGTGCTGCCACTGCTAATTTTAAAGGATGAGCTCTAGAGCTAGTGAATAGGCATTAAAAGTAGTTTTCTTAAATACTCTTTTTTTTAGTTCAAAAGAACTAAAACAGTACTTCTGTATTCCTGTTGTGCACTGATTTATCATCACTGTTTCTCAGCGATCATCATGGGGAATTTCAGAACTTCAAGAGCAGAGAATGAATTGTCACTGGAATGTGGCATGATAGTGACATTAGATACTCTCTTTAGTTGAGGTATTTGGGGGGCTCATTTTTCAGTAACCTCTTACAAATTTCTTTCTGAACTATATAACCACTAGGATTTGGATTTTTATTTTTTAAAAAATATTATAAATAAACAATCGTCTTTATTGTAATTTTGTGCTGTGTATATACAGCTGCCTATTATTGAAAATAATCTTGAGTTATACATTATGCATAAAAGTTTTAGACTTGCTTTAGTAAGTGCTAATTTAATACAGTGTACAACAACACTGATCTGTGTAGCATCTTTTTGATGTGGAGGCTGAGTTTGTCCTCTTACATAAAGGAATGAGAAATCCTGTCCAGAAGATACATGATTATTTAAAAAATTGAGTCCTTGCCCTTGGAATAAATATGCCTTTAAAAAAAAAAAGTATTATTTGCAAAAAAAACTGGCTATATGAAATTCTTGATAAAACCCTCTGTCTGCAGTAACCTTTGTATCATTTGTATATGATCTCATAAGACTCCTGTGTTGTTCACGATTGTGTTACTCTACCTCTCATGGTCACGTTGAATGTTTTACTTCTTACATGCAAACAACTGTGAGGAAAACACAATATTTTAAAATAATTAGAATATCAGAATTGAAATATAGGTACACTACAATGTAAATAACAGTTTTTCTGAAAACTAACAATGTAGACCAGGTTTGCCATATTCTGCTCTTACAGAATCATGGAAGAAAAAAACCAACATAAGTAAATCTCTGACCTTAACTGAAGCTGATGAAGCTGATGGCAGACTCTGATTTAAGTGGAGCCAGATTTTCATATGTTATTATTCTATAACAAACTCTCATTATTGTTAAAGTATAATGCAGTTTATATGCATGTATGTGTACTTGTCATTTTCTCAAGTGAATCTGACTTAAACAAGTACCAGTTCATTCCTGTGGGGTTTGGCCATTGACCTCAATGGATCAGTTATACTTCTGACATGAAAATTCTTGTTGAAATTGCAAAACAGCTTAGGCTAGCAACTTGATGATAAGTATTATTCCCAGATACTAGTATTCTCAACTTGAAAATATTGTTGTGAAAAGCCTATCGTGTGCTTTCATACTTAGCTCTCAAAACAACTTGGGTTGATTCTTATATTAGAAATACCTCTTTCTAGTTGCAGAACTACCAACTAAAAATAAAATTGCTGGACTTATACAATGTGTGTAATTGGTAGGCCATTGTTGTATAGTTTCAGTTTTATTTAGTATAATCATTTAAACCATCGTTGTCATATTGTGTCATTTATCCTGAAGGGTTTACAATCTGAAATTTGTACTATTTACACTGAGAATTTGTGTTCGCTATAATGTAGAAATCTTTGGGTAAACTGTTAATTGCAACATAACAATTCTATGTTTTTTGAAGATAAGTAGTACTAATATATCCAGACAGAACTTCAGGGTAGCTGATAATTACAGGCATGTTTGCCAAAGTTGTAAAATGATAGTGAGAAGGCTTAGCCCTTTTCTTATAAGAATGGGATTGGCATTCTTACTAGACCTGTTGTCAGTATCAGAAATGTGCATCAACGCAGTGCATATGAACATTCTCATCTGTGTGTACACTTAGCTATTGAGATTTGAAACAAGTGGTAGAATACCATCAGAATAATTATTTCACCATATAAAATTAGGCTTTTTTTTTTTTTTTTTTTTCCATCTAAGTGATGACATTTACCACTTTGTTTCAGAAGGCTGACATAATTACAGGACAAGAAAGTAGTATTTCAGGAAATAACATTTGGTAAATGTAATGAAACTGTTCTCAGGATTAGCCCACTGAAAATTTTTATAGAAAAAAAAAATGCTGCAAATGTTGCAAATGTGTGGATTCTTAAAAGATTAAAGTAAAAAACCACGACCTTGCCGGATGTATTTTCCAATTCTGCCGTGCTTTACCTCTGCTTGACTAAGCATTTGGCATACTTTACAAAGATGCAATACTCAGTACAGTTCCACTTCTGATAATTGCTACCAACCTCCTTAACCAATGTGAAGAGTGCCTTCTTTTCCCCCTCCCTTTGTTTTTGTGACAAGACTAACCTCAGCTGTGCAGGGGTTGGTGGCATTTGCATGTGGAAATGCACTAATATGGATGTTTTTCTTTGTGTGTGCATCCTTGCAGTGTTGTATACCAGGATGGATTTTATGGTGCAGACATTTATGTAAGTATTCATTGATGTGCATGCTGTCCTTGTACATTACCAGAGTCATTCTTTTTACAAGTTTGCTGCCTAGTTTGACTCTGTTTTGTCTATTTACCATCCCTTGCCTGTCAGAAAGAATTGAGAAGAGTATCTCTCACATTGGAAGACCATTCTGTTCATTACATCTATCATTGTTCAGTGGAGCTGAATTAACTCTTTAATCAAATGTTGAATAAATGCAAAAAGATGTGAAAAATGTGTGTGTATGTGTGCGTGGAAGAGTGTCTCCTTTCAAAATTAAATACTAAGAAAACTTAAAAACAAAGTAGAAACACTTTCCTGCCAACCTCAAAAGCACTATTAAAAAATAAAAAGGCAAATTGAATATTAATACCCAAGGTATGAAAATGCAATATGGAGAGAGATAGACCAAGTAAGACTTCTCAAATCCAGGCATTATTTGGTAGATGTGTGTACCATGATATTGCTTAAAAACCCACATATTTAAATTTAAACAAAATAGAGATTGCTTATGATGTAAGAAGTATTTATATTTGTTAGTAAGTATTGATAGCCCTGGATAGTAATTACCTACTTCACATTAAAATGTATATAACTCATTGGTCACTAATTTCATTTTAAATAATATATTTTTAAAATTTTCTTACCAATATTGAAATTTTTACCTTGAATGTATGTGAAGAGGCTACCTACATCTGAGTATACAAGAAGTTTCGGATGGTTGAGGCTGAATTTCAGTCTTCTAAAATAATTCTTGCACCCTGTTTTTACAGTTAAAAAAAAAAAAAAGTGGATATAAAATACGTTACCAATAGAACTGTAATCTTTCACATCTGTTATTATTTTGATAAAGCAATGTGGTTACAAAGTTACAATTATCTTTACTTCAGCAGACTACTTGCTATATCCTAATTGTGCTTATGTTTTACCATCTCTGTTGAGTTACAAAGAGATGGATGAGGTGACATTGGTATGAACATTAAAAAAATACTAGATCATTGTAGGAAACATTCCTTGTATTTATTACCAGTAATCTCTTAAAGCTATTTCCAAAGGAACAGATCTTTTTCTATTAGGTTTTATTTGAAAGAAAAACAATTTGAAATTATGCAAGCAGTAGCCATTCTTTTTCTGATGGGGTAAAAGGCTGATACTCATTTGAAGATTCATTTGTGTAGTTTGAGAATACATTTAAAATGAATTAGCACAGTTTAGAATTCTCTATGTACTTAGTGATTTTATCAGTAACATATTGTTACTGACACATGAGAATCACACATTTGCCAAAGGCTTACTCAAGTGTAGTATGCTGGTTTAGTCTCACCTAAACACTTTACTGTTGAATTTTTTGAGGCATATTTCAGGTATGTTGTACAGTGTTGAATTTCTTCGTGTAATTTCCAGTTTTCATATTTGTGTATAATGTCAAAAGAATGTGTCATCCATTTTGCTTAGTTTACCAACCTGAAAGCTGATAAGACATCTTCCTCAAGATTGGTTAATGGGATTGAATATGTAAGAATTATATGTTTGTGTAACAGTTCATAGTATGTTTTGGAGCTGACTGCTGCTTTTGGTGCTTGACAATTATTTTATTTTAAGGTGACCTTTTTCCTCTCATATTCTTGAATATTTTGGTTCAGAAACAGAACCAAACAGAAACAGAATGTTGTTTCACTAAGGAAGATGCTGGAGAAATTAGAAATTTCTAGTTTAGCTTCAGATTTGTTGTCTGGGATACTTGTGCATTAGAAAATGTAGTAACTGTACTGGTGCATTGGTTTTCACTCAGTTGCAGCCTTGTATTTCTGATTACATTTCTTAATTCTCTCATGTAACAGAATGTTTACTTGTACAGAATGTTTACTTGTACAGAACTTAATCTAATTTCAAAAATACTGTGAAAATTTGGTTATGTTTTATGATGTTCAAAGCTTCTTAGTTTATAATTCATTTTTCTTCACATTTTTATTTCTTGCAACCAAAACATTTTGATGAAAAGAAAGAGAAGGAACTGGCAGAAGTCAAAAGAAAATGTATTATAAACAGTATTTTTTAGTATAACAGTTTCCAGCAGAGCAAGTTATTTATTAAATCCCAGTTGGATATAATAAAGTTCTACTTAACTTTTCACTTTAATTACAGAGCTGAAGTTTTGTGAAAGAACAAATATTTTGTTGAAAAATTAGAAAGAAATAAAATTTGAAGTATACAGGTTCTAATCGCATAGAAGAGAATAGGAATACAAAAATACAGTCTAAAACAGAAAATCCAGACCCGTGACTATATGTAATACAATATATTCTGTATTTCACACAGTTATATGTGAAATGTAATAATGCCTCTGAAATAACTGAGCTACTGAATTCATTTTTAAACGTGCCTTTATGTAGGAAAAATAAAGGAGATGATTAGGAAGAAAGGAAGACCTTTTAAAATTAAGTATTGATTCACAAAGAGAAAAAGTCATTAAAAGAGAATTAAGGTTGCCTCCCAGCAAATATAGAAGTTCCTTTGATGAAGATTGACACCTGTGAAAATAAGAAAATACAGTTCACAAAATGAAAACAAAATAGTTTCACAAAATGAAAACAAAATAGTAACAGATGAAAAAATATGCAGTTAAGATAATAGCTATGCACTATTGCTCTGCTTTATTTCAAATCTGTGGGTTTTGTTGTTGTTGCTCTTTTTTTTTTTTTTTTTTTTTTGTCATGAAGAATGTTTTCAGATGTCAGTCTTCAATCCACAACTTCAAACTCTCTCATCACCAGCTTCAGAAGTGGTGATGCAGTACTGACCATGTACATTAGTCAGTTTTATTGCTCACTGTAAGATTTTCTGACCCGTTCTCCAGATTCTGGACCTGTAGTACTGCAGCTGGTGTGGGTCCAAGGCAATTCATAAGTACACAGGTAGATAAGGTAGAGTTGTGGTTTTTTGTGTGTGTTTTTTTTGTGTGTGTGTTTTTTTTTTTTTTTTTCCAAGTTACTGATCCAGAATAAGGCATACTTTATGAGCAGAGGAATGGGAAGATATTATCAACACTTACTGCCATCTCCGTAGCTCAGAGGTCAGATGGTATTGAGGTTGTAGGTATCTGCGTTCCTAGCAGAAAGGAGACATTTTGATTAAAACTGTATCAATTATCTAAGCAATATTCCCATGATACTGGATGGGAGTCTACTGATGCCCAAAAGGCACTGTTCTAATGTGAAAAACAGGGATATGTAGTTAACATCAGAGTCTTAATTTTAAGTACTTTTAAGTCTTTAATTTTAAGTGTTTTGTAAAGGTGCAGTGGGTAGTTCCTCCTAATGCTCCATACACTAGAATGCTCCATGGTACCTTTTAAAAAGTTGTGAGATCTAATGAGGACATGTCTTTTCATCTCTCTCTGGTCTATTTGTGATATAAACGCTATATTCAAAACAGTGCTAGATTACTCTTGATGATTGTAGTGGATTAGAATTAATACAGGTGCTGCCAATTTGGATATATTACCAAGAACTTTTCTGAGGACACAGATAGGTCTGGGAGTACACTGTAAGCCCAGAAATAGCACAAAACTTTCAAGTAGGCCTGTCTCAGAAGTTGAGCTATCAAAAATAAGACATTTTATTTTAGTTCTCCCAATGTTTTACTCTATGAGCAGAGCAAATACTGTGTAAACCACAATATCAGTATGATTGGAGAATGAGGAAATGATCACTTCTGCTCTTTATTTCTGAAAGGGTCCATATAATTTGTTTTATTTTTTGCTTTTAACTAATAAAGCAGATATAATTCTCAATACTATAACACATTTTGAACCTTGATTTATTTATGTTCACAAACTTGTAGTGAAAGGAATTATAGGAAATGAAAACTGAGGAAAAAGTATTCTCAACATTAATATAGAAAATTAACTGTTAGTAATTGGAAAAACTAATGAAAAAATAGGCATCATTTAGTCATCCAATAAACACTGTCAGATGCACAAAAAAAAGTGCATCCTTCTTTCCATCCTTCCTTCCTTCACTCAGTTAAATCATTGCATTTCTCTATAGAGCATTATTGCAGGAGCCTGTGTATGGCAATAATTTACCACAAGTATGACATGCCAACTGATGGAAAAAAAAAATCACTAGGCTGAATGCAGACTGTTGTAAAATCATACTATTCCACAAATTATTCAGTGAGAATATGGATTCTGTGTGCATAAATGTTAATAGGCTATGAGGATTGAACCACAAAATCGCACATATTCTTCATGTCCCATGTAATACAACGGTAATTGCTGTAATTGTCCCATTCAATATTTTATGACAGTGCGATATTTGTCATATTTGGACTGCATTTCTATATTTGGACTGCAATTCTATTAATTTCCCCTATATTCAGAATTTTAGACAACTTAAGCTGCAGTAGTACTGTGTGGTCATTCCTTTGGAAGTAGAAGAGGCAGATAAGGCAGTAGACATTTTTAATTTTTTTTAGCTGAATTTATTATTTTGTTTGAATTTTCAAAAAGTCAAGCATAACAGGTACTTTCTGAAAATAAAGAGAATAAAAATAAAGAGAAAATAAAACCACAAAGCATTTCTAAAACCTAGCAACTGCAAATTGTTTTTTATTATGTATATATTGGTATTTATTGGCATTTCAGTAATTATGATTTTTTTATATACTTTATTTTTCAATACAGTATAATGCATGCAGACAAATATTTACATATTTCTCTAGACATGCATACGTAACATGTATTACTACTGCCTATATGTAGTTTGTGTAGGGAATACTACTAGTTTAATGAATTTTACTTACATCTATAGTAATGGCTGAGATCAAAATTAAGACGAATTGTAAAGTAGAATGTGTCACGCAAGTTTAGAGCTCAGTGGTTTGAATCAGTTTTCCTTCCTGATTCCCAAGATAAAGCATATCTTCAAGTGTTCTGTTGTAATGATAAGTCACCTGAAGTAACTGATGAAAAATAATAAGATACCCACCAAATTTTTAGAACACAAAACCTGTAAAAATAATTTGCCTAAGAATGTTTTTACATATCATTATACCTCAGAAGGACAGGTTGAGGTTGGAAGAGACCTCTGGAAGACATGTTGTCCAACTTATTCCAGTGCTCAGTCACCTGGAGTGAAAAACAGGTTCCTGATGTTCAGAGGGAACCTCCTGTTTTTCAGTTTGTGCCCACTGCCTCTGGCCCTGGCACTGGGCACCACTGAAAAGAGCCTGGCTCTGTCCTCCTTGAATGTTCGCATAAGGTATCTCCAAACATTGATAAAATCTCTCTGAGCCTTCTCTTCTTCAGGCTGAATGGTCCTAGCTCTCAACCTCTCCTCACAGGAGAGGTGCTTCCACCCCTTAAACATCCTTGTGACCTTGCACTGGACTCTGTCCCGTATGTCCAGGTCTCTCTTGTGCTGGGGAGTCCAGAAATGGACATGGGACTCCAGGTGTGGCCTCATCTGGGCTGAAGGATCACCTCCCTCAATCTGTTGGCAACACACCTCCTACTGCAGCCTGGGATACAATTAGTTGTCTTTGCAGCAAGGACACATTGCTGGCTCATGGTTACCTTCATGTCCACCATGGTCTCCAGGTCCTTTTCTGACAAGCTGTTTTTCATCTCAGTTGCCCCCAGCAGATGCTGGTGCCTAGGGTTGTTCCTCCCCAGGTGCAGGACTTTGCACTTCCCCTTTGTGAACTTCACGAGGTTCCTGGCACTCCATTTCTCTGGCCTGTCCAGGTCCCTCTGGGGGCAGCACAGCCCTCTGGCACATCAGCCATTCCTCCCAGTATTTGTGTCATCAGCAAATTTGCTGAGGGAATGCTTGGCCTCATTATCCAGATTGCTAATGAGCAATATAATAGCTTATGTCAAAAATATGAAATCATGACATGGGCTCATAGAGAATTATGATCTCCCTGATATCCATAGCCATCCTGCAATTTATATCTTCAAAGAATTCAGGCAAATTTAATAACCTAGATCTCTCCATATTTTTATTTATTTAGACTCAATTTTTCCATGACTTTCACAAATTTAATTGTGATTGCTGAATCCACAGCAGCTTAATGAAGTTCAGAGTTGATCTTAATTGTTCAGCAGGATTTCCTTGATGAAAGCAAATCAAAATACAAGCACTCCCTCCGCCCCCCCCCCCCCAAAAAAAAAAAAAAAAAGAAAGAGAAAAAAAAAAGCATCACATATTTAGGGAAAGCAGGTTTTGAGCAAGAAAAGGTCAGTCTTCACAGGCTCACCTATTTTAAATTGTACTTAAAGGAAAGAAAAACAATTCTAACAGAGCCTGTTTATCTGTAGATTTATGACCAGCCTGTATGTTCGTAAACGAACAACCTGTCTCGTTTTAGTCTGAAGCATTGATATTTCTGGTGGTAACCCATTTTCAATCCTTTACCGTCATGAGAATCAGTATGTGCATAGTTAGATTGAAAAGTTGTGGCCTCTTGCATTTGAATAAACGTTTTTAGAAATGGACTACTGGAACAATCATACATGTGCATGTGGCTAACAAAATCATGTCACACTGCAGAATGACTTTTAGTCTGACATACATTTTCAGGACTGGACGTTGAAAACAAGCTTGTCACGTTTAATATCATCTACATAATTTTACTATTTGTACTTCCTCATACCAGCACTCAAAACAAAACCAGCCAAATAAACAAACAAAACACACAGCCAAACCCCCACCACTGAAAACAGCACTATTTTTGGTACTGTAAAGAACAGGATGGGAGAAGAGAGAGCTGTGTAATCTGTCACTTTTTTCCTTGGAGCACAACCCAGGCCTCAGTCTCAGTGTTCACTGGTTCAGTTTGCACTTGGTGACATTAACTGACATCTGATTGCCTGTATGCACATACCTGCAAGCAATATGTGCCTATTATATATCTTTTGACAGTAATAGCCCGCTATTGGCTTATAAAAATCGAATGGTCTGAAATGAGAAAGTATTTCTTCTCAGTGCTGCTGCACATACGCACAGAAGCAGTTTGCTGCAAAAGAGACAGCATAAAAAGTATTATAGAAGCACCTGCCGTATTCTAGTGGTTGTGTGATACAATTGCTTCTGGCAGGGAACTGATCAGTAGAAGTAAACATACTTTTCCTTATGTGAGCTCTTGAAAAAGTCAGAAAGAATGTTTCTCAAGTGAGGTGACAATTCATAGACTGAAGTTCCTAAAGAGCTGTCAGTATATGTAGAACTTGTTTATTCTTAGGGTTATGTGGCGTTATCAGCTGAATGATTGGTTTCCATAACCATTCTGCTTCAAATTTTGTTTTTATTATTATTATTATTATTTGTAAAATCAAAATAGGGAACTCACAAAACTACCTAGTAAAAATCTACTCCTGTTACAGTAAGAGTTGATACGCTAACTTGCACTTCATGCTTCAGCATAATTTCTTGTATGAATGCAGTCTCCCCCCCCCAAAAAAGGGGGGGGAGGAGGAGGAATCAATTCATTAAAATGATGTCTTTAGGAAAAGAACAAAATTTATTCAAAACTGAGTGACCAAATGCTTTCTTTCTCAACTCTTTGTTAAGGTGGGGGGAAGAGGAGGAGTGGATGCAGAGACCCATGTCCCAGGGGATTATAGGGTGGTGAATTCTAATTGGAACGTAAATCGTGTTTGTGTTATCTGTGGAGACTGGCCTCTGTTTGTTAATTGGCATGCTGAGATCATTTTGAAATGGTTGATATAACACCGTGGTCCATTGAACAGGAAGCTCTGCTGTTTTCACAGTTTGATAATCAATGCATCGCTGCACACAATTCCTTTTAAATGTGTGTTTGTTTGTCCTGTTTGCTTAATTGAACAGCTGCAATTACTGTTACATACAACTGAATGTTAATTCAGGGAAGAAGAGAATTTTCCTTCTTCATTATAATTTTATGCATAAATTGAAAACCTATATAACATTAAGTGTAAATTGAGTGCACTAATTCATAGGTTTAATCAACCAAGTATGATCAATCATATTTTGTACCAAAAAAAGAAAAAGAAAGAAAAAAGAAAAAAGAATTATTAGCAGAGTTTTTCTTTTAAGTTCAACATTGCTTTATTAATGTGCATATACCTCATTCATAAGAACAATCACTATTTGAAAATGTGGATGAATACAGTATTGTATTTAGAAAACTTATGTTGATGAATACAGTTCATTGCTTTCTCCACATTTCTGGAACAAATCTTAACAAGTTCATGGTGATAGATTTTGCTTAACAATTCACTTAAATATGTCACATGTATTTAACCCCTTAACTGAACTTACAGTATGGCAATAATATTCCGATCAGTTGCTGCTAAATTTTACAAAATATTATTTAAACTGCTGTAGCAAACCAGTTAGAATGTGAGTTTATGTTTTAGGGTGGTTATGCTGCCTACCGGTATGCCCAGCCTGCCACTGCCACTGCAGCTGCCTACAGTGACAGGTAAGATCTCATTTATCACTAATAAATATTTGACCAGTGGAAGATGAAGATGATTCTATAAATTTGCCTTGTTGAAGTCTCATAACTGTCTTGTTGCTCTGCAGATAACTGTGATATCTAAAGCAGGCTATTTTATTATAATCCATGAATAGCCATAAATTAAGAGATTTTAGGCCTTAATTGAGAATTGGGCATGAGACGTGCACATTCCCAGGTTGTAGATCATCCAGTTAAGGTCTGTGGCCCTTGTACGACACAGATAAATATATGTATGGCTTCATGATGGTCTGCTGCTAAAGATCATTATTTAACTTAGGAGTATTATTTCAGTTGATTTAGAAGCTGAACCTACTGAGTGCCCTCAATTCTCAATGACATTGTTTTAGTCATTGGAAATTGAGAATAAACTGCATCTAAGCTTGAATTATCCAAGGCAAAATGATATATATTTTTTTCTATTTACTTTCTACACAGGCATTAGACTTTTTGAAATACTAAAAAGAAAAAAAAAAAAAGTTCTACTTCTGCACTGTATTTGTAACCTCAAAATGTAAACCACATTGGTGAAAGTAATACCAGGAATAAAAGATCATTAAGATATGCATAAGAAAAACATGCAAAGACTTAACATCTATAAAAGTTATGTCATATACATTAACTCATCTTCTTGCAAGATGAAAATCAAGACCCCTTTCAAGTCAATGGCTAAATTGCTAAATTCTAATAGGAATATGGTTTTGTCAAATTGCTTAAAATTTGACAAAAATTTGCAGTGTGTGGACATGATTTTGTAATGAAAAGAAAGAATATCCTACCTGTTTTTCAGAAATTATACCTTTAGCAAAATCTACCACTAATACTTTTCAAGTATTTGAAGAATGTACAACTGTAAAAGGAGGATGTATATTGTGAAAGACAGATACGTGCATGTGCTTTGCTTCATGATTACAGTGAGAAGTAAGGTCACATTTCTCAAATCACTATAGAATAAATTTTTCCCTTGAAAACAAGAATATAATTTCTTAATTCTTGATTTGAAATATTACTTTAGATGCTAAATTAGACACTGCTTTTAAAAGTTTATTTTTCTTAAAGAAATAAACAGATTAAGAAATTTAAGTGAACTATTTCTTAGATTGAAGTGCTGTTCATGGATTCCGTAATTTTAGAATAAAGTATCATGGTATGAATGTTACAATGCTATGCATGCATATTTGCCTTTCAAAAGCTTACTCTGGGTAATGAAGATATATTTTTTAAAGTTATGTGAATAAAATAATTTGCATGTGTGGCTGAGGCATGCTGTGTCAGACAGGTAAGCAAGTTTCTTTCTATTACTCTTGTATCAGTAATATCAACTAGATGCTGCTATTTATACTATGTCCGTGATGTACTATTTCTACTTAGGGTAACCTACAAGGTGAAGTGCTACTCAGTAGATTCATTTCATTTCCACAAAGGTGTGTTAGCATGTTGCAGCTCTAGGATTATTCTCTGATTTTATAGTGCAACAGAATTCCTGATTTTAAAAGCTTATTAAGCTGAAAGGACAAAATTAAAAATAACCTCTCGTGGTTATTCATTTTTTTGCCAGATATCATTAAAATGTCCCTGGGTCATTTTATAGGGTGTTTACTCCTATGAATAAATGAATTTCTGAAAATCTATACATTATATAGAGAAAGTGAACAATATCAATATGACTTTTAATTATGAATTATGAATTAGTGTATCTTCTCATAAACCAAATGCTGTAAGGTAAAATGTCAGTTGATCACATATTGTACGGATAGAAAGTCCTCAAACATCATGAAGAATTATGCTGACAAAAAATAAAGGACTTGTTTAAGAAGAAGATAGTTATTTTAAATGTTGTTAAGGAAGCTTGAGATGGTGTCAGTAGCAATGCAGTTGTTACAACCCTTAATTATTTTTTTTCCAAAAAGTTTAATTTTCAGATACACATTGTATATAATTAGAATTGTCATAACCTGTCTGTTGCATAATTTTAAATATCTTAAAAGAATTATAGATCTTCTGGATATTTTTTTAATTTAACTTTTTAAATGTGATTACCCATCATCTTCAAACTGCTTCCCCAAAATGAATGTGGTTTCTTGTACTGATTACAAATATCACAAATGAATTTTATGGGAGAATCTTAAAACTAACATAGAGAACAAAAGAAATAGCAATCTGCTCAAATATTTCTTTGCATATATGAAACTATATGCAAACATGGATACCTCTGATTACTCACAACCTAATTTTACTTACATAATTTTACTAATTTTTCATTCATTTTTTAATGAATTCAATGTAGTAAATTTTATGAATCATTAATATCGCAAACTCTAAAATTCAGAAAAACAGTTCAGTACAATTGCTTGTACATTTTCATCTCAGTGTGATAGTCACCTGCTTTTGCCTGACAATATTAAAAACTCCATATCTGATAATATATACTGCTCCTTTTCAATGTTGATTTGATCTATTTATTTTCATTTCAAATTAAACATACTTATTGTCTATGTTTAAACAATGCATAGGAAAACAAAGTGACAGCCAATGAGTGAAGCAGTGACAGATTATGAAAATATATTTTAAAAAGCTTTATTCTTTTTAACTAATAATATACATGATGAATGTTGGTATCCCATATTTGACATGCTTCTTAAATCAGGATATAAAAAGAGGAAATCTTTAAATTGGAGACATATTTTTGTAAATTAAATATAAAGGTTAACAGAAAGGTTTCTATTAATCAAAATCAATACACCAAGTCAATGGTTAATGATCACTGTAACAGAGCTCTATTTTGAAGAAATGCAATGGTATCCTTGTTTGTCAGAGTTGGAAATATTGCTGGAAATAGGCAAAGAAAAGATATATAAGGGGCAATTAGTTGGCAATGGAATCCTCATGAAATAAATCAAAGCAGAACTGTGAGTTTGATAAGAAAATCAGGTACTCCTAAAAATAATTTTAAAACTGAAGTAGGCCTCACAGGTTTCTCCAGTGATTTCTTAGCATTGGAAAATAAAAACACACACACAGAATAAAAAATAAACAGAAGATGTAGTTTGTTTTTATGAAGCAGTATAATCATCAAATACAACTTCAAAAAACTTACATTGGATTTTTACACTGTGTGATCTCTCACTATGATAAATTGCACTTAAGTATATGGAGATCTTTGATAAATTAGATCAAAAAAAATTATTTTATAACTTTCCAATATTTAAAATATTTTTGATAAAATGCCTAATCCTTGTAGCTGATAAAAGGGGACTGCTGGTCTACAAGTATTCTTCACTGTTCTGGAGCTTTAATTCCCAAGCATTTCAAACAGAGCGCTTGGAAAAAAATAATTATAATGATGTGAAAAAGACACTAAATCAGATGTCAGCAAAATGTTAGTACAGCTTTTACTAATCTTTTGTGTAAAATTTTAAAAAGTATAAATAAGCAATATAGTTTTAAAATTTGTATCAAAGTCTGAAGTAAGAGAAACTAGCAAAGTCATCGGCTTTTATATTTATGAGGTAGAACAAGCCAAAGCATGGCAGTGGGGTGTATTGTCATTTTGTCATTGCATGTTCACTTGATGTTGCTAGTACGTCTGTAATGCTGTATTGGATTTGACGGATCCATCACATAGCTCAGTGAATGGCTTGCTTGAATTAAGCCTATGGGCAGACTTATTTACATCAATTGGCTATTGGTTTTGTGTTTTATGATTTGATTATTGCATCTTTCATAAGAGTAAGAAAAATGTTCCTTTCTTGCATATTAACTTTGTCAGCAATATTTATGAAAGTTTATATGGTACTATAATAAAACAAAACCCCAATGATAATGAACTTTCCTTGCCAGTAAGGCAGAGTGTTTTCACTTGTACTGCTTGCTAACCCTGTAATACTTAATAATTGTGTGTTTATATATGTATGGTTATGTATTCATATATATACACACATTCCCCATCCATCACCCGTTCACAAACACACACACAGATGTTTGCACATGCAAACACAAACACATACACACACACACACGTATTTCCAGATGTATTTTGCTCTGAAATCACTTCCATTTTTTAAAAATACAATATCCAATTAAAATATCACTATAAACAATGAGAAGAGATCCCTCATCACTGGAAGCAGACTTTTTTTTTTTTTTTTTTTAACAGTAAGATATATTCCAAAAAATTTTACAAATATTTTGTAGTTTAAAAGGTGTGTATATATATATATAATATATATATATATATATATATATTTGCTGTCAGTTTGTGTTACATGTTCTGTGGTCATACATTGGATTTTGTGCAAAATTTGAGACAGGTGATTTTATTATATGTAAGTTGTGCATCTTCCAGATCTGAAATTTTACTCCCTTTAAAATCCTGATATTCCAGAAGTTTACATTTTTAATATACTTACATGGAGTATTTATTTTTGTCAAAGTACTGTTGTCTACAGTGATACAAATTAATATATTTTCCAGTTCATTTTGTGCAAGTTGTGGAGAGTAATAATATTTCTGGTCAGATTATCCTAATAAAATAGGATAATAGGTACAGATTTGATTTAACTGGAAACATGCTTATTAAAGGATCAAAAAGTAGAATGAGAATAAAAATACACAAGCTATAAAATGTTAGCTTATATAGATGGAGGTGTGGAGGTGATTTTTTGTGTATTGTAGATTTTAAGATTATCTATTAGAATAAATAATGGAAAAAGCCATAGGTTTATTCATTTTATTTTCTCTTACTGAGGAACTTACTAGTGATATATACTAAAAATTAAGGTTTTGACAGCAAGTAAAATATAATAGCATCTTCAGTCAAAGTTTAATTTACCATTAAGCAATTTTATAGAAAGATTAATATTTTAAACAGTAGTACTTCATTCATTTAATTATCATACCTTTTAAGATTTAAGAGAAATAGCTTTCATGCACAGTTTAAATTTCTAAATTAATTGGTTTGGAAGAGGGAAGAGGAAAAAGAATAAAATATAGCAATATCTTTATTCCCAAGTGGAAAATTCAAACATTTTTGAATTTTGCTATGTAAGTTAAATGTTGAGAAGTATGGAGAAATTTGGGGGACTGGAGATAATAAATATAGGAAAAATATATAGCCTATATTGTGTGCTACTCAAATGTTGGGAATCAAAAGGACCTGTTAGCATTTTGACAGGTAAAAAGGTTGTGTTTAACTTTTTTAACAGGTATAATACAACATGCATGTAATACTACTTCTTCAAACACTTAGGTTTGTTGTGGTGATGTTTGATTGGTTTATTTTTTTTCTGGTTTTGATGTGTGGTAGCTATAGCTTGTTTATTCTGTAATACTGCAGACAAATTACTCATCTAGCTGTTACAGAAGAGGCCTGTATGTCTCTATGCCTATATCTGATCTATGGCAAACTGAGTATCACTGGCTAGAATTTCATAATCCATATTCATCACTGAGATCACAGTTTTGAGAGTGACTGGTGTTTATGACTCATGTTATAGCCATAAAATTACATTTTAGTGAATGAATTAGAAAGATTGGATAATTACAAAGAAAGAGAATATATTAGGGACAAAAGGAAAAAAGTCCTGTATATGAAGAGTTTGATATATTATGAATAGGGTGTTTCATATAGAACGTTTTGACAAGAATTTCCTGAAATAAGAATATGCTGCACCTAGTAATTTCTAGTGACTCAAGCATGGTTCATTTTAAAATGTTGTAGATATAACACTTTTTGCAGGAGGCACATGGAGTCACATTCATGTAGTAAAACTTGGCAAAGAATTACATTTCATAAAACTGTAATCTACTAGCAAGTCCAGAAAGCTATCTCATATACTTTGAGGTTTCTAACATTCTTCTAGCATTTAGTAAAATTAGCATGTTTTCTGATACTGTGAAGGCTTGTTTTACCTGTATGTGATATCAGTATGTGTGTGATATCCATGTAACTATTAAACCAACACCAATGGTTCAAAACTTGGGTAATCTTTGCCTAGAATGGTAGCAAACACTGGTTATGAAACCTTTGCCATGTCAGAACTTGTATTCTTCATACCCTCTTTCTACTCCTGTTTCCTGTAATTCCCATTCTCCTTCACTGTAACATCAAGGGATATGCTAAGAATCCCCGTAGACAAGAAAAGACTTAATTATTACTGTAAAATCTGTTTTGGTATCCATGCTGTGAACTGCAAAGAAAAAAAATTGATGAAGAAGCTATAGGAACATTAAAGCCTTGATTTCCTTGTCCGGATTCCTAAAGTGCTCAATATTTTAAAGATTCTGAGTACTTCTGCTACCAGTTCCTTCTTGAATACAGTGGGAGCTGTTAAGTGATTGTTATTTTCAAAAAATAATAATAAAAAAGGGCACTTATTCTGACATTCACGTAGCAACTTCAATATCCTTGCTTTCTTTTTTTAGTACATCTAGCCTACATCAGGTCATGAGTTTTAGCTTGGAAGATTCTTACCTTAAAATAAAACTTCATACTAAATAAATATGATTATAAATACATTCCTTTGATGCAATTCTATGCTGTGACATTTTAAAAAAGAGGAAAAAAATGTTTGATTAACATTTTTAAAGTAGGAATTATCTATTTGATATTTCATACTAGCTTCTTCACTCTTAGAGGATATTGAAAGAAAGTTCAACATTAACATTTTAAAGAGTGTTGTATTCAGTGGACTGGATAAATATGGAGTTAGGGAGTTATTAAAACATTGATTCCTAATCCAACAGACCAAAACTGTTACAGTCTATTGGGTCAATGCTTGTGCATCTGACATGATAGACCATAACAGTTCCTTTGGACATGTCAGTGTCTAATTATACAGTTTTTAGTTTTCAGATCATTGACTCAATAGACCACAAAGAGGCAGATTAGAACATGCTATAAGTATTGTCAGCCTAAGTACTTTCACTGTGGCTGCTTTAAAAGCAAGGAGAAATTAAGAGGATTGTGAAATAGGCAAATACAAGATAAAGGTATGAAATGGTATTAATAAAATAGGGAGTTAATTGGATTTCATCCATAGGTATTTGCCATGTAATTTATAATGTGTTTTAGGTGAGGTGAAGAAATACTAGAGGAACAAGCTTAGAAAAAATCAATCAAGAAAGAGGAAATTTATAATTTTGCATGGCTTTTCTGTAGTTTTTCTGACTTCAAAGAATTCCAAAGCATTTGATTAGGTATTAAAGTAGAAATGTTCTTCCTATAACTTTGGGCTTGTCAAGTTTCTAAGCATCACATCTGTTGAACTCAAGGAACAAATGTAGGAACTCCAAGTAAATCAGCAGTTTGTAAGAATACTGCAGAACAGGAATGGGAGAAGAACATTTATACATGTATTCCAAAGAGTAACTTTTTGTGAGAACTTCCATAGTATGTTTCATATGCATGCAGAAAATAGTAAGGTCTTTATTTCAAAGTTTAAACCAAAACTGTACCAACATCTAAACTCTCTTTTGTCTTTCTTGAATGAATTATTAAATAATCCTGTCAATTTTTTTATAGATATGTAATTCTGATTATTTTATAACCAACTTGTGTTGCAAAGTTATTTCTAAAACTAATTCAAAAATTAAAATAACTTCAAGGGTAAGAATTTCTCATATTACCTGTTGCTGAAGAAATTGCATGTCTGTATGTTAGGAGACTGGTCAAATAGAATTGTGGATAAAATGGCATCTACTAGTAAACTGTAATAATAGTTGGGAAATCAGAAATAAATATAAACTCTGAACGATACATTTTTTGATGTACATAAAGAATAAATCCCCCCAATTTTATATTTTGTCATATACTTTACTGTATAAAGCACTGATTCTTTACAGTAGGGTGACTATAAAATTCTGTAGTGTTTGCACTAAAAAGAGTGAAAAATACGCTCAAAATAGAGTAGTAAACAAAATTTTCATGTATAAAACTTAAAAATAGCGTTAATTTTGCAGTCCTCAATCATACTGACTTTAGTTTAGATTGCTGACACTGAGCACTTATAAAGTACTGGATTGGTTCTTGAAGTGAGGATTTATTTTAAGTGTATAGGATGTATTAATGATAGGAAATGGCCAATCTTAAAGCAGTTATGCCACTGAAATCAGTATGAATTCTACTGTTACATGCTGAGTTCAGAATTTTGCCCGTTAGTTTTGTTTCACTTAAAAATGTTAAGATCTAGTTAAAAATCTGTGTTCCTCTTGCAGATAAATGTGCAGTTTAAAACTCTTTATGGTCTTATTAATAATATTTATGTATTATATTATATTATACTCCATACATAGAGAAATTCCATGGATACAGCAGATAATATGAATTAGAGCAAGGCATATTTGTTTAGCTCTGATTTAAAAAAATACATAAATCTGGAACTAGGTATGTACAGATTTAAAATACTGGTGAAAGGTCTATAGAAATTCCATGGGTTATGATGTGAGAGATTGATCGAGATTTTGGCAACATTTTAAAAATATTTTTGGCAGCAATAGTAAGTTCCAAAGTATAGAGCCAATTTGCTAAAAATTAATTCATTATAGTTTTCAAGGGTTAATGGGAGGAGAGAGAGGAAAAGTCTGAGGAGTTGTATCTCCAGTGTATGCAGTTGGTTCCCTAATGCACCATACAGTATTAACATTAGGCTATGCTAAAATGAGTCTCTCACCTTACAGTGTTTGAGTAAATTCCTTAGTTGCTTTAGTTCAGTAGCAGAACTAAAAAAAAATCTTGTCGTAGGTGAATCCTTGATATATAAGTTACAATCTGCTGACCATTTTTCTCTTAACTATCTTTTTTTTTCTCTAAATAAATAATTTAATATGAGCATATCACAGGTCTTGAAGAATGCACCTTTCAGTTAGTGTCCAGAAGAGTTAGGAATTTTTTCTTCTTATATATACTTTTTTTTTTTTTTTAATTTTATTTTTATCTTGAAAATGTATTTTTCACAATTGCAAAAGTGCTTTCTGGTATTAAAGTGAATTATTGCTGTTAAAGAAGTTATGTGACTGTAGCTAGGAGAAACCTTAATGAAAGAGAGTTGTTGACTTTCCTGTCTCTGACAGCCTTTGGCAGTCTAAATTCTGTGAGGCATCCTGTCATTGGCTAAATCATGCTGAAATGTCCTGTACAATGCAGAGATGCTAATTTAATTGCCTGATCTGGCAATCCAATCATGGGTTTGGTTAAGCCACCTGAAAGCAGGCATCTCATGCAATCTGAGACACTCTAGGGCATGTGGGACACCCACACAGGTAGACGTGACACTTGATCTTCTGGAATGGCAGCTGAGTCATGGCCAGTGGACGAGGTGCCTTTTTTTGGGCAACAAGGAATCCTTTTTCTGGGAGGTAATATTTACAGAAGTAGCACTGTTAATTTATTTTGATGCAGGGATTTACTCCATATGCTCTCAAGGCCTGCCTAAAAATTTCAGAAACAAGCATTGAATTAAAAGGTCAGGAATGAAAGTGGGAGATGCATTATCTTTTCAAACTGAAAACAGAATGCCCAAGTGAAAGTAGAATATCTGATTTTCCCCTTTGTCTTTGTATCATTGTTAGTAATTAGGGTGAACAAAAAATTGCATAGGTGAGAAGAATCTGGCATTGAAGAACTTAGTCTAAAAGTAAAATATACTTTCCTAAGGCACATCAGGTCATCCAAGTTATGACTAGTGCTTGATACCACTGAATGAATACATCATGAAATACTTCCTGTTTATGGCTTTATTTTTACTTTAATGTAATTTATGAGTATGGCTGTAAAGTTGTTTAGTTGTCTTTGTGTTGTGATTCAAATGCTCTGAGTGTGATAATGTACTTTGATCTTAGAGAAATGGGAATATAAAGCACAATAATAGCAAAATCAAATTTCCTATAGTTATTTTAATATCAATGTTTAAATTATTTAATGGTCTAAATATTTAAATATAGCAGATCAGAATGAAGGAATTGGGGAAGACTTCACAAAATTATTTTAAAGGGAAATTCTGAAACTTTTCAACCAGCCAACTGTTAGCTATGTTATAATTTACAATGGAATAACCCTCAACATAAGAGTCCTAGAAGAATGCTGAAGTCTTAAAGTTTAGACGTTAAGAAAAAATAAGGTATCTTTAATAACAGAATGGAGAAATATATAGATTTACCATATATAGTACCTCTGGGGAAAATCATTGCTATACTATGGAGAGTTGAAGTTGGAATATCTTCAGTGAAGTCAGTGCTTTCTGCTAAGCTGCATCAATGTTATCAGCTGAGGTTCTGATCCATGACATCTACATACTGCCTGCGTTTGCAAACCCCATGATGGTCACTGATTACATGTAGTCTAAATCTTCCCACTGTAATTTCTGCTCAGTATTGTGTTTGCTTTCATCTTAATTTCCTCTTCTCCATGGCTCTGCGCTCTTTTTAGCAGTTGTTCAACTGTTTTGTTGTAAGTGGGCTGCACCTCTATATTAAGCAAAATGATTCTTGTCTAGTTTTTGAAGTTAGAAAGTAAAGTCCAAGAATTCTGGTATATGAAACATAACCATTGTATCATGATTATTGTGATTTCTTTTACATTTTTAAATTTTAGATGAAAATTCAATTGTCATCCAGTCTTTTAGGGAGAAGAAAGAACACAGGGAACACTTGGTAGTTTGTCACATGTGCCCTGCAAACAGGCTCTTAATCCACAGTCACCTAAGTATATAAATTTCCCAACACACAGGGCTGCACATACGTTTGTACCTATGAAAAAATATCAGGACCAATGGCTGCAGGAAGGAAAACGTAGTAATAGTTTGATGCTTTTTTAAGAAAATGTAGTAGTGCAGGCAAAGCACGAAGAGCACTTCCTTTCTCAGGCTAGGGCAATTTTAAGGAAACTATTCGGGGGAGCACTCAAAGATTTCTCTCCTGAAATTATCCTGGATTAGTGCTCCATACTGTTTAGATCCCTCAAATCATTATATATATATAATGTGTCTAGGATCCATTCTCTGAATCTGTTGATATATTCCACTTCCATGTCCTGAATTTTCGTACTAGCAAAAATGCCAAATCGTCTATGGGTCAGACAAGATCAGTTATTTTCGTACTGTACCACAGAGTCTCCATTGTAAGATGCTGCTCTTTCTGAGCTCCATTTTACTTTAAGATGCCACAGACTTCTAAACTAAACATTAAGTCTAATTAGATACAGAGAATATGATAATAATTGTATATATTTATGTGTAAATGAATTATCAGAATTTTGGTATTTAAGTAGTGCAGCATCTGAGGAAAGTTTCACATTGTTTTCTCAGTGAGGAGAAGCTCCCAATTTTCTGTATGTGAAGGAACCTAATGTTCCAGTATTGTATCAAAGATACCATTCTGGTTTAAGCAAGAATGCATCTGTCCTTTCTGGTATCTACTTGTCATTCAAATAACTGATGGTATTAGTCTTTACAAAGATGAGAAACTTTAAGGAATTTTTAGAAAAGTTTGAAGAAAAGTCATAAATGTTTGTTTTTAAGTACATTTAAGTAAGATTTAAGTAAATTAAAGATTTAAGTAAAATCTTAAAAAGATTTTAAGTAAAGCTTCCTAATAATGGATATATGCACCATTTTGGCAAGAGGAAGGAGCAGAGGAAAATAGAACATTGCTGAACCTTTTTGAAAACTGGAATAATGGAGGCTCAATAGCCCCAAATTAAGAGCAAACATAAAAATCACTCAATATTAGATTTGCAGTCCTCTTCCTCTGTTTCTGTTCTAATTCAAGAAATATATTAAATGTTAAACAGTTCTTTCTGACTTTAAAAACATTTTTATTACCATACTGGTAAAAATCTGTGGTAGTTCTCAATTTACTAGAAGAAACAAGAAATTGATATATAGAAATAGGAGAACTAACGTCACGCATAAGCATTTGCCCCTGGGAAATAGGTGCTCAGATGGAATATGGCCATTTTGAGACCCAGAAGTACATTTTTGTGACCCACACTGTCTAGGTTTACATCAGAGAGCTCAAGTTGTTTAAGGGTACTGCTCTAGCACTTAAAAGGATTGCATTTAGCCCAGGGTGGGAATATCTGGCATGTTGAATGTATACATCAAATGTATATATCAAATCAATGTATTTCTCATGTTACTCTTTCAATATGGCCATTTATTTCACTTACAACTAGTAACAATTTAAAAATATATATTTAAAGAAGAGAAAAAAAGTCCTATTTATTTTAAATATGTGGGGGTTTTACACCTGAAGTATAAAACAATGAGCAGTAAAAATTTTGTCCTTTGCCTTTGTTGTTAACACGTAAACTAAATTAATGGAAACAATTCTGTTTTCATTAATTCTGTTTCTGTTCAAAGATTGAGTAGGGCTTATTTTACAATAAAGTTGGACTCTACCTATATATATATATTACCTTTTTGAGTCAACAGAAAGTGTAGAAATGATGAGCAACATTAAAACAACCTAAAATGCATCTTGAATTTCCACCATACCTTACTCATGAGGTTAAGCCTTGTACACTCACTGCAGTTAGTGCTTGTAATTGGTCTTTTAAGGAAACAATCACACATTTTCAAAGGACTGGGTTGGGTTAGCTGCCTTTTTCCAGGTCTGCTTTTCATATGCTGTAAGATAAATGGAATATGATGCATCATTAGGTCAGCTGAACTCAGGAGTCCTGTAAATTAAGGGTTCTCCACACTAAGGAATAATACGTCCTTTGGACAGCAAGTGAGACACATGAACTTCTGATTCTCAGTTCTTCCTCTAGTCTATGCAAATAATAGTACACTATTTAGCTAAATTATAAACTTGTCTCTGTAAAAACATTAAAGTCATCAAGCTACTAAACAAGTGCTTTGAATTGTTACCAATAACAAATAGATATTACAAAAAATTTAACTAGTTTACTGAACCCTACAATTTAGTCTTATCTTCCCATAGATTAATACAGTATCATTTTCATTCTCACAGTTCCTGTGTGCAATAATATGCAACTTCTTCCTTACTTTCAAATTTGATTTGTAGTGTTGTGAAATAAATTTTACAAAAGCAAAATATAGCAAAGATAGTATGTTCCTATGTAAATTGAAGCAGTATAACAGGGAATGTTTTGGGTAGATTTTTTTTTTTTTTGATAGCTTTCACTTCAGGTTATTTTTTTCTTAATGCATTTTCTATCAGTAATTATTGGAGAGTTGGTAATAAAAGGTGAGAATTTAGAGCAGTTTCAGTAGCATCTGTTGTTTCAAACAAACGAAAACAAATAGAAGTTAGTGTTCTGCTGTCCTGTAAATAACCAAACTAGCATATTATTCTTACAGATAATTCTGTACTTTGGCATCTGAAGATATAGCATCTGTGAGTCAATGTTGCATGTGAACACATGTTCTGAATTGAGACAAAGAGTTTCTTGGCCACTTTTTTGGCTGTTTTCATTAGATGGAAAGACAGTTTTATAACTTCACAGACATAAATGAAAAGGATTTTCTGTATGCTAGTAACTGGTAAGTCTGAATTGCTTCTATTAGGAAAAATAATCTGTTTCTTTACATGTAGTTTTCACAAGAGGTGACAATAAAAGAGGTGGTATGAGTTAACTTCAGTGACAAAGTATGCTATCTATTAAATATGGAGTAGCTTTGTATTTATTATAATAAATTTATCCCCCCCCTTTTTTTTTTTTTTAAATATAGATATCTTTTTAAGATTGTGTACAAGATAGATCTCATTAGCTTGTTAAACTGCTGTAGATGATAAAATAAAGAACAAAACTACCAAACTACACATCCAATTGAAAATGTAGGAATTAGTTGAAAAATAAGATTTGGTCACTACGTTCATTTATGCTAGATGATAGGTGCTAGTAACTCTTGAGATAGAGATAGTAAGAAGCTACTGCTTTTGTTCTTAATCTTGTTCCTGTCCCTATAGTATGATCCCTCGGTTTTGTTTTGTTTCTTTGGTTTTCAACATGTGAATTTTTAAGTAACCAGGTTCGCAGATTTTTAAACTCGAATTTCAAGTGTCTTTAATATACCGGAGGTGAAGTAATAGAAATGGTTGTTGTTCACTTAGGTCTTCAAGATTCTGTTACACCTAAGAGATGTTTGCTCCTGAACTGAATAGTTTTCAATAGGAGCTTCAGAGCACTTAATGCTTGACGCAGTTTTCATTATTTTACAGAATTGAGTTTTCCAGTAGTCCTCAGTACGAGATAGATGTAGTTCCTTCTAGTTTTTATTTGGTAGACTCTTGCATTAAAGCTGTGCAAAACTCTCTTTTTTCACCATGCAGTGCAGGCTGGAGGAGCTAGCTGCAATTCAGAGCAAACTAGCACTCAAATAATTTCACCCATGTTCTTTACTACTCCTGCACAACACAAACATCATCCAAGGAAGCTATGCATATGCATATAAAGGAATCACTTGATGTTAATACTTAAATATAGTTTCCATTAACCTATATCCTGTTTGCTTTGACTTCAAAAAGGCCAAATTGGGATTTCTACTATAACGGAGTTTCCTAGATTTTGAAATACTACTGTATTTAGCATTTCTCTTTTTATGCTACCTGGTTAAAAAAAAAAAAAAAAAAAAAAAGAATTTTGCAAGAGAAGGCTTATATTAAATTGCTTATACCTCTAGTTTATTCTCATGAGATTCTGAAAAAAACACTTTTGTATATCTTTGGATGACAGTATATGAAAATATACTATGTCCTTTTTTATATATAAATCACAGAAAATTCATTTTCTGATTGCAATCATATTTAGACATATAAAGTTATTTTACTTTCAATTTTCCTTTAAGATATATGAAATAAACTGCATTAAAAAAAAAAGTATCACTTTTTACATATTTCCATTAGTTCCCTTTAATATCTATCTATATCTATATAAATATAAGTTGATTTTTGTTAGACTTCATAAATATATTGACACGACATACCTGTAACACTGAACATGAAGCTTCCAATGCAAGAGTTTGTACATAGTCCATACCCAAATGTCACCATTATTTCATTTAAAAGATCCCAGCATGTCTACCTCATGATCGCTGTAAACTCTATAGTACTGAAATACGTCAACACTTTTTCTTGCTACATTCATTAAAATTAAGCACCCTTACCCTACCCCATCTGTAAACATCAAGTCAATTGGCAGCTAGCACATTTCCCAGTCAGCAAGCAGTATTGTGAATTTTATCTTCTCTTGCAGAAATCAATTCGTCTTCGTTGCAGCAGATGAAATTTCTTGTAACACCTCTGCAGGTAACAATCATTGATACTTCTTGATGCATCCATCCAGGTCTCAATATCCTTTTTCACATGCTGCATTTAATCGTAAGAGAAAGCATAGGAAAGTCCATAATATAAATTTTTGGAATAGCTTCATTAATTTGTAGTTTGAGTCTTTAGGTTCTGCCATATAAAAGACATTAGGTTATTTTGCTGACTTTGGTGTTTTATTTTCAGTTTAAATATTATGTGGCCTAGAAAAATAAGGATATGTTAAGCCTTCTCATAAAAACGTAATGTGCAGTACAATCAAGATTGTGACTTAAAAAGTCAAAACAAAACAAATGAAAAGAGTAAGTTAGGTAGAGATAGATCTATGTAGGACATTGTAAGTGCTATAGATTTAACAGTTTTCAACTCTTTGGGGGCAAATATTGCCCACAAGGGTACTGCAGACCCTAAAGCACTCACAAAGTCTATCCTATGGATAAGATAGTGGGAGAGAGGGGTCTGTGTCTTCAGAGGATCACTCTCTAGTAAGTAAAAAGTCTTAGCTGCTTTGCTGGTATACTGTCATGTTGGGTACAGAAGAATGAAAAATGTTTTCAAAAAGTATTTACTAATGGTAATTTATAAATATAAAATATGTGTCAAGGGATTTAATGTCTTTTAAGTAATAGATGTTGAACAATCTTAGTCTTAATACAGGTAAGGATGATGTTATGTCACTACATAAGAAGTCAAAAGCCAAAATAATTAGTAACAGTGTTGGGCCGTATTCTGCTGATAGCGTTACACAAAAAAATCTGCTGAGTTCATGGAGCTGTGTGTACTGAAGGATGAAAGGATATATAGTGTGAACAAAATGTTGGTATTAAGAAATGTTTATTTATACAGAGTTGTACATTAACAGATATAAAGGTGATGAGTTTTCTGCTTATCCTAGAGTGACCTACAGAGAAACAAATAAAAAACATGTATTTATGAAAAAGAAGACCATAGCTAAAGCCACAATATGCTGAGATTGTTATGATTTGTATGGTAGCCACAGCATTTTTGGTAATCTGAAAAGTTCTTCCTTTCTAAAAAAATAAAAAATGAATTTTTCAGAGTCCCGAATTATTAGCAGAATACATTTTGAGAACATTTAACACTTTCTTGGTCTCACTAGATTTGTATTTTGGCATTCATTTATTTCACCTGTTCTGGATTATAGTGAGCTGAGTACTCATTAGACTACTAATTTATAAACCAATGCCTTACTAAGTAAGTATGCAGAAACTCATTTTAGCAACTTTTGAACTTGGAATTCTTGACAGAGACATGTGGTCTTTAATAATTTTCTTGTCCTGAAAACAATTCCCTCTTTTACAGAGTGAACGCTTCTAAGCATTAGTTATACCCGTAGACATTTTCTTCCTCAGTTCACACAGAATTCAAGTATCCAAGACTATACTATACATATGCTGTAAATCACTACTCTGGAATTCCAGTCAATAATATAATATATTTGTTCATCAGTAAATTCAGTGGACTGTACACAGAAGAAAATGGACTTTTGTGTATATTTACTAAAACTTTTCAGTTTACCAGTAAATTACTGGTAAATTATTATAAATTTACCAGTAATATTTTTATATATTTAAATATATTTATTATAAATTAAATTATTGAATTGTTGCAATAAATAGGGTGTTTTTGTTAGGTATGTTCTTGACAGTATGAGAAATATTAATGATAGGTAACTGTAGGTGCCTTTTTTATTATATGATCAAACGGAGCAACCCTGTATCTTCCGTTCCTTGTATATTTAAATTTTAGTGACAGAATTTAAAGGACTTCTGGCTATATTAAAAAAAAATCATACTCTGGCCCATATTTCTGTGTGGTACAAATTGCCAAAATTGTGTTTGGTCTTTCAAATCAGTAGGCTGACTTTGAACTAATTTGTTATCTAATGTTCTGTGTTTTAATACATGAAGTAAATATAGATACATAATCTTTCAGAACAGCAGCTGACAGTCATGTGGTTTTTCAGATGCATGCAATACACCTACGATTCAATTTTATATGCTAGTAGTGCTTCTAAACTCAATTACAGTAATTCAAGTGTTTGCAAACTTGATTTAAGATGAAAGTTCTGATAATATGCTCAGTGTTTGAAATGTGAGTATATATACATTTATATTGTTTCCTTGTAAAGAATATAAGTGTTTGTAGATTTCAGATAATAATAAAACAAGTAAGTTTTTGGTTGGAACTTTACCATCAAATAGAAATGGGAAGTCTTGGGTGATTCTGCTGATAATAATCACTCATCTCTTCCTAATGCTTTATCATTTCTGCCAGAGGACATATAACCATCAACTACATGAGATTATTTTTCCTAGTTTAGGAAATTAAGTAATCTTGAAAACCAAAATGAAAGGCTATTGCCAATGTGTCAATATACATGTTTCTATTTCTGTATGTGTATTTGTTCTTGCGTGAATATTATACACCGGAAAGACATACTAGTGTGTGACAGAGGGATCCTTTCGTGGGAAATTTTAAAATATTTTGCTTTTTCATCCAGTGCATTTTGAAGTTAAAAATAATTACTCTTCAGAAGAGAAGTTTTGTGCTTCTGGGATAGATCTTCTCTGGCAGGCATGATTAAAGAGTATGCAAACAGACCTAAACTAGATCAGAGGTAGGGAAACTATCTGAAACCTGCTTTCAGTTTGATGATGGAATTTTAAACAAGGATCTCTGAAGAATTTCCTCTAGCAAAACTCTAACAATGGTTATATTAGAGGAGAATTAATCCTGAGTTTTCTGCCTGATGGAAGCAAAATGGATCTTAGCCTATCAGTCTCCTTATAAATCAGAATGAAACCCAGAGTAAACCTATGGTTTATTTACATGTTGGTTAGAGAACATTTTTCATTTTGAATCTTTAATATTTTTAATGATTTTTTCAAATCAGTGTTCAGTATATATTTTTTTCTTTTAAATTTTGTAAGGTCAAAATTAATAGTTTATAAAGAAAAAAATATTTTCTAGTGTCTTTACCAAGTTCATTCTAGGATGTACCTGCGTATCGCATTTTATGATTTTTGTGTTAAAATGGAACAGGATCATTATTCCATATTTACACCACTCTTAAAATCCAGTGTGACATTATTTATATATATCAACACGGCTGATATTATTTTTTCTCCCAAGTGTATATACAATTTATGGTTTTGAAATAACAGAGACAAAGGAAAAAGGTATATGTAAGCCTGAATTTGGAATGAAGTATGGTAAAAGTGGATATAATATATGTCCAATTGTAACTGTGTTTATTTATGTAAAATTTGAGCAGAGTAATCCCTAGGAGGTGGGATTGTGTGTGTGTGTAAAAGAAATGTGTTATAAAGCTTTAGAAGTTGATAGTCCTGCGTTAAGTTTTCGGCCTCCCTTTGGAGAAAGAAACAGTCTCCAAAACAAATATTCTGAAATGTTCAATTTTCAATTTAGGAAAAACATGTCATAAAAAAGGCAGTGTGAAGAGGCAAACATTAATACTATCAAAATAGTTTGAAAAAAAATATTGGCATTTTTTAATTAAGGCAATTGCTCAAGTCATGGCAATTTTCCTGTATACTACCTGTCAACATTAACACTACCACAAATTTAAGTCATGAAACAACAGTATATGGATATACTTCCTTAAAAGCAAATTAATATTTGACAAAGTGTTTAGAATGGGTAAGGTACCTGTTGTGGTCTACCTCTGCTATGTATGTACGTAAATAATTTTATCTGGTCAAATTTTGCCATACATCCTTGCATACATCTCATTGACATATTAGGTTTCTGGTAGGAGACTTTGATCACATTGTACTCTTTCAAATGAATTTCCAAACATTAGATATTATACAAGCTGCTTTGGAAAAAAAGCAGTTTTAGGGAGGTTTGCATCAGCCTTTTTGAATTATTGTGTAAAGACATAGGTTCAGTAGTGAGAGGTTTCTTTCTTAGTATCATTGCCTATGGGATTGATTTCATTTCATGAAGCAATTTAGGAAAATAACCATTTTCTACAAAATGCTTTTATTATTATGTTAATCTCTTCCACTAATCAGATGAATTAAAAAATTAAGATGAAGGAGCATTTGTAAGGTCTTCATGCTAGCATTTATTTAAGTCTCTACAGGTTTTCCCTGTGAAAAAATAGCAGATACTGAAGTTTTTGCACTGGAAAAACTATGGAATGTTGTACTAATGCACATTATTAAATTTCTATAAATTCAAGTGTCCTTTTTGTTGGTGCTTCAAACTTCCCTTTACTGCTGCTGTAAATAGTGCTTACATGGAATTCTTTTTGTTACTGCTGTTACTGCTCTTAGTAGTTCTGTGGTAAAGATGTTCAGCTATTGGATCAGTTGATAAAAATCAGTAAATGCTTTGATTATTCTCTGCTCTTCTTTCTTAAAATTTGATTAATTCCTTTTCTCACTGACTGAAAACACTGGCAGACCTTTTTGGCATCTTTGTCATTATCTCTTTGACAGCTTGCCTTCCCTATGCTTACAGTTCTAGGTCAGTTCACATGGCTAGTCAATTGTGACAACACGACAAGATTAAGAAAAGCTGAGTTTCTGTGATTTGTAAATGGAGGATTTGCAATGTGAAGTTCCTTTGATAAACAGAAATAGTGAATAATCCATGTTTGCCCTCAACAAGTGCATATGTGTGCATTCCCTGTATTGTTTTTTTTTTGTTTGTTTTGTTTTGTTTTGTTTTTTACTATTACTTAATGAAACAAATAGATTTTTTTTCTCATAGACTGAAAGCAGGACACATGAAAGGCAGTTTGTGTGTGTGCTGTATGTATGATTATATACTAGTAAATTAAATAAACAAGGATTCAGTATGAATATCATGAGGTTATTATATGTAACATTTAAAACATTAAAAAAAAATGTTATTGTGTAATACTGAACTTTACACGCAAGCAAAAAAGACTGCTTTAGAATGTAATGTAAGAATTGTCTGGTGTATTTGTTACTGAACTAGATCAGAATTTATTTAGGGTTTATTGCCACAAAATATAACAGCAGCAGTAATAGACAAATGCTGTATAAATAAAAAAATAAAAATAAAAATGCTTGTTTTTCTTTGAAATACAACAGTTTGTGTCACCTGATGGCAAGGTGTCACCTGATGGCAAGCCTCAGTTTGCCCAGTGGTTTTTTATTTTGGTATATAAATTAAGTCTCTTTTTATTGAAGAGAGGTTATACAAAAAGGTGCTGTTGGTAGCACATAATTATTTTACATTTTTAAGCAAACATCAAGTGCAGACTTGAGTGGAATCTGCCTTTGTCCATTTGTAAATCCTGACAGCAAGACTGAAATTTGAGACAGAGCTTTTAAGGGTTGTTATATAGTAATGATTCAGTGCCAGCTCAGGAGGGATGTCACCTGTGCTGCAGTTTGTTGCATTTCTGTATTTCTGCAAATTGATTGATATCAATCATATTTTTTTAAATGTTTAACAAGGTGACAGCTCAACTTTGGATGACGGTAAACATATAACAGACTTCAAAAAAAGCTGTAGGTTGTCATTCAGAAATAAAAATTAAAATCATGTCTGAACAACAATGATGGAAATTTCTGCAAAGGATGCATCAATTAGCAATAATTAGTGAGCCAATTAATAATGGGCCAAATTCATTATCTGGCCAAATTCAGATATTACATAAGTAACATCAAGAGCTGGAAATTCTTCCCTGCATATAGATAAATCTGAATAGGCTTTTAAAATTTCTTCTGGCTCCAACTGGAAGAAAAATGTAGACTGCTTCTAATGTTATCACTAATGTATTTACAAAGATCCCTTTGTTGAAATCATTCACTATCATGATGTATTATTATCATGATTTTTTAATTATTATTATTATGATCATTGATTATCATTATAGACTATGGTCACTTTTTATCTCTGTGAAAACCTAGGAATGTTAATGCTATACTAACAGGAAATCCTGCATGGTCTTCAATATATACAGGAGGTTACCACTGCAGTATACCTTGAAGATTCACTATTTCATTGTGCTATGTCTGTCTATACATCTTCCCAAGTCTTTTTCTGCTGCACATCACAACACTGTAAAGCATTATCAGTAGTGGAAGAGGAAAATTATATGCAAAGGAATATTTTATGCTCCTGCAGAATTATCTTGATGTTTGGTATTATGCATTTAAAACTTTTTGTAGTGGATTTTAACATTTTTAACTTTTACAATCAAGGAAAATGACTGGAAACTGTTTTTATCAGCGGTTTTCAAACTTTTTCCTCAGAATTAAGTAAAAACTTAGGACAGACTTCTTTCCTCATTTCCTTACAAGCTATTTAGAGAGACTCATTGCTTACTTGCATGATTTAAATGCCTAAAGTTATTTGGTATTAATATCCAAAAGTATTAAAAATATTTGGCTGCAGATGCCTTGGACACCATAAGCTGATAAGTAGAGAATTTTAAGTGAAAGGACAACCACTGCTGCACAGTGATGACCAACTGAGGTTAAAATACTGCAATATGTTATGTAACTGGTGTGGATACAAAGGAGCTCCTGCTGCTGTCACCTGGTTTTGGTATCATAATAGTCATGTGACCAAGAGAAAACACAGGTTGGTTAGCTACTGGAATCATTTATCTGGATAAGGCCAGGTAACTTGCTTTCCTTGTATTCCTTCCAATGCTTCACTGAAATCTTCATGTCTTTTGTCTACAATTTTACTGCAATTCTGCATCAAGGTCTAATGGAGGAAGTATTTGGATTGCCCTTTTTATGCCAGCTGTGAACAGCAAGAGGCACATCCTGCAATAGAACTCATTTCCTAGGTGAACAGTTAGGGTAGGAATACTGAACCACTCTGCATTGTATTCTACCTTTTCTTACCTAGCTAAGGCTAACTTGTTCAGTTGCCTTTTTGTAAAATTTAGTAATAAGTGGAAATACTAGTATTTGTGTAAGTTTATACTTTTTGAAGACTCAACACATACAGGTTTGAAGAAGCGGCAATTTTATGATTTGATTGTTCAATTAAAATCAAAGCTAGTAAATGGGTAATATTGCGAAGAGTTAGAAATATGAGCTTCCTAGAGGATACATATGCATTGCTTGTAATATGGAAAGCAACAAGGGAAAAGATCATGCAGTTAGTTTGTTATATTATTTTCAGTTTTAATTTTTACTTGATCACTGGCTGAGGTAGTATCAAATTTTTAACTTCTGTTTTTATATGATAATGGAATCATCAATTTCTGCAGTTCTTCTATCAATATCTAGTCTTAAAAAGTGGGGGGAAGTGATAGTATTCAGAAATCTATGCACATCAGATCCTTTAAAAAGTTTAAAAAATATATCTCATTTTATGATTTTTAACAACAGAGGAAAATGTTTTAACTTGTTGTATACTTTATAGTGTGATTTTTTTTCTTTATTAATGTTGTCATTAAACCCTATAGTAGATGTGTTATTAAAGATCTTCCAACTGTCTACAGTGGGTATCAGATTGTCTGTCCTAGATGTATATGAAAATACAACCACAGTAACAAAGAACTAAAAAACCTAAAATGGTAATAAAAATTAGAGAAAGGCAAACCTTCCCTATTTTTAAGAGTCTCTAGTAATACCTATTACTGATGACTTAAAGAAAGATATTCAATTTCAAAGGCACTACTAAAATGAATGTCTCTCAGTTACCATTTTTAATTCTTTTTTTTTTTCTTTTTTTTTTTTTTTTTCTGTTTGTGCAGTGGGCAAAACAAAATATCCTTTTATATAGTATTTGAGCAATTTTAAACCTTTTACAGAAAATCATTGGAAAAAAATGACACATAACCTGAGTAGAGAAGACCATATGAGGATTTCTTTTTTGGTAAAGAGTTTGCTGCTATAATGCTACAAATGTTAGCATTGCAATGATGATTTTTTCTCCCCAGTATTTCCCAGTAAGGTGTTGGTCAAGCTACTTAAAAACCAGTGCCAGTAAAACTAAATGCTAGCAAACATCACGTTTTTTTCATGCTGTGTCCTGAATACTTGTTCTAGACATACTGAAAAATAGTGAAACTTACCTGATTCGCATTACTGGTGCATCACAATTGTTCATCTGTTGTGTTCCTGAGTAAAGAATTTGTAAGTGCAAATAAAGTACTGATACATTGATTTAATATTCTGTAAGATGCATAGATAATCACCTCGACTATGAAGTCATTGTAAAAACTTTGCCATTTACATGTTCTAAATTTTAGTAAATTGTTTACCTAGAATGAATATTTCCATGGTAAGTTATCACAAAGCATTCAAATGCCACTAATTTAATGAGAAAAAAGTATGCTGGCATAATAGTGAATAAATGAACCAATGACTATATGACTATACTAGTTTACTGATTTTTCAGTGTGACAATATAGTTTAAATCTGTGTTATTTTCAGCATGAAAATCAGAATCTATTCTGCTAACCTTATGAGCTTCTAAATTTGGTGTCATGCAAGGGCGTGTTTAAAAATTAGCATTTAAAAAGAAACCTACTTGCTTTAAGTTTAAGCTGACACTGTTCCTTTCCTCTGTGGAAATGAAATTTATTAATCATAATAAAACCATCATATTCTGAAGGTAGAGGTCACCCTGAGGAGGAAAAAGTCTGTTCATCACAGAGGAATTTCAATGCATTTTTCCCAGATAATATCTGAGCATGGATTCTCTCCCCTTTGGAAATATATTCTTCCATGGTTGTGCTTATATGCATCAAGTGTATGTAGGAGGTTGCAAGAAAGAGAATTTTGCAATTTAATTTTATATACTTTATTTTCTTTTAGAGAAGATTTAGAAGATTTGTTTTTTTTTTTTTTTACATTTTATTTCATGTTTACATTACACACATTTATTCAAGTGGGATTCCAATAAAGATAAAGGAAAAATTAGGAATGTTTCATATTTTAAAAAGAATACAAACTTTACTGGTTCTGAAATACTATTTTTACTTAACATAACAGTACAAACTTCAGCATTCTCTTAATGTAAATGTAAAACATTATTTTTAAGAAGCAGGGATTAAGTAAGGTCACATTTTTTACATTAGGATTACTTCACCACTCTTTTGTTTTAAGAAAGAATCATAGTTTAAACAATAGGATGAAAAATACTGACTTGGAACAGTCATCTGGTCTTTCTTTGGAAATTGCTTAATATATTTATTTATCCATATGTTCCATCTTGCTTGTCCGAACTTCAGTAAAATATTGATGTAACATGTTTAACCACTGTTACCATGACTGTTTATTATACCACTTGCTCATCACTTCACTGATGATTTAGGTTAAATATAAACCTAATTTAATAAAGCTTGAGCAATATGTTGTACCCTCCTACTTAGAAGAACCCCTTGCATTTTGGCCACTCAATCCTTTGCCATGGGTGACCCACTATGCTCTCTGTTTTGTGTATTACATAGTTGATTATGCAGCAGTAAATGGGGATCAGAGTGGTGAGGAAAAAAAAGGTCACAGTAAGTCCCATTGTAGTTAATGGCTTGCACTACACCAAAACTAATGTGATTCTTACAGTTCTAAACTTACAGTCCTTCCTTAGCATTACAGTAATACCAGATAATCAGAAAACAAAACAAAACAAAACAGTATGTTTGGAAAATATACCAATTCCTGTTGCTTTAAAAATAAGTCATGACTTTAAAGCATGTATAATAGTATAATAGTACTTACAATTCATCCTCCATGTTACTAGGGATATGAAGGAAATGTATAGAGCTGGAAATAAGTCTAGATTTAAATTAATTATTTTCCCTTTCTAGATGTTTTCTTACATGAGATTTGACTTGAGAGAATTAGAATCATAATGATTTTTAAAATGGATTCTCGGACTTTAAAATGGGCATAAGCATACAGAGGAAAATAAGGTGTCTTTTTTACTTCAGTGGAGATGAATGAGAAATACATTCTGTTATGTCAAATGGCCCATATCAATTTGGTATTTTCACCATCAAAGCTAAGTATTTTAAATTTCTAAATATTACAATGCTTACATCCCAATGTGGATGGTTACCAGGGTTATGCTCCTTCCAACCAAAGAGGCTGCAGAGTATGCAGTCACTGTCAAACCTGAGCTAAGAACTCTTTTTTTCTCAAAGGATCAAATATATTTCCAAAGATAGGCATTTATGGATACCAGCGTTTAAATAGAATTTATATATAAATTTCATCCTTCACTTACCAGTATATTGGATGCAAAAAAGAAAATAGTGTGTTTTATACAAGTCTTTTATGCATATTTTTCTGAGTTTTAAGGCTATAAAGTATAAAATTATTGCCCATCCCTGCTTCCCCTTGCTATTCATGTCTATCTTCAATAGCTTTGAGGCCCTCTCTGGTAAAATCCAAAGAAAACATGGCTATGCACAAGAAACTGAGCCCACATTCATGAACTTGTAGTACTTCCATAGTTTCAATAGATTAATTCCTTTTTAATGTATTACCCATTAATAGAAAATTGAATTTACTGAGTAAACAAGATAGTACAACTGAAGGCATTCAGACACTATGGTTTTACTTTGTAGTGAAACATGCAGATTTTGCTATGGAATACTTTATAGGGAGATAATGTATGATTTGCATTTACTCAAAATTTCCATTAAAAATAATAGGAAGTTTGCTCTTGAAATTTAACACAGTATGTGGATTTAGACTCATAAAGATAAAAGGATAACAGATGCCACAAAACAGTTTTACGTTTTAATATCAAGTTAAAATGCCATGGAAATATTCCACTTTAAACCTTTAAGTCTGAGACAGAGAAAAGGAGAGGAGCTATTCATCTTAGGTACTTCAGAACATGGTTGCGAAGAGGGTACAGAAATGCCTGTTCTTCAGCATGGCCAAGTCCAGAGATTTGGGTCTATTTGTGAAAATGTTGTTAGGGCTGTTTGTAAAAATGGCGATCCTTCTTGATGACCTGTGTAAAATGCTCAGGATTAAAGCAAGAGTGAGCAGTAAAGCTCAACTCCATACAAGACAGGTTTTAGAGAATTGCACTGACAGCACTCTGTTGCTGGAAAAAATGGCCTACTCCCAAGTATTCTCCTACCAACCAGTGCATACTTTGACACTCTGAAGTTTGTATTTACTGAACTTTATTCTACTTTTTTTTTTTCTTTCTTTTTTTTTTTTTTTTTTTTAATATATTTTATTCAGATGTGGTTATATGTCCTTGGAAAAGGCAAAACATATCACCTGCAAGTCTGTGAGCCTGAGGTTGGTTGGGTAGTAAGAGGCGTTCATGTAAAGTCTGCCTTGTCAGAGCTGAATCCTCTTGCTTTTAGATAGTGCAGCAGGTGAGGGATTGCATATGCTGTGGAAACATTCATTTCTCTTTTCCCTCAGCTGATTATTTAGCTAATCAGATGGTGAAGAAACAAATGCATGAGATAAAAAGAAAAAAAACAAGTGTTCATTTGTATCCAAAAACTAAGATAACTATAAAGAATGAGACTACTCTGGGATTGCTGATCACATGAGGTTAAAAATAATGATTTTTGAGAGAGAGATCAATGATATTACTAAAATTAACTTATTAATTTAGCCCTTCTATGCAAGACACTACTGTAATTTTAAATGTTTTTGTTATATATGACACCTGAGATCAAATTGAAATTATTTGATTACAGGAAAACACTAGACATTCAAAGAAACCTATATTTAGATAATATGTATCTCACTAATGGTAACTGCATTCAGACTTGGACTGTGAAGCAAAGCTATATATCTCAAGGTGAAGCAGGCTGGGCCAGCAAATTGACCAGGTATACATGCAAAGAAGCTTTGAATTAACTTCATCTGTATGGATTTTATAAGAGGAGAAATGACAAAAATCTGATTTGAAAAATCACTGTCTTTGCCTGGTTGTAGCAGGAACTCGGCTGGAAAATTCAGGCTTCAGCTGTGCAAGTATCATGGCTTAGGATGACACTGTCTCTTCTCTAGAAAAGATAAATTTATAGATAAAAAAGATTAAAAGGATTAAAAAAAAAAAAAAAAGGAAAGAAAAGAAAAACAGATAAAGATAAAAAAGATTGCAAAATATGCAATAAGTACGTTCCTTAAAACCGAGTGCCTCCTGTTGTTCTATAGCCATCCTCCTTAACCTGATGCTGATTCTTAATAGTGTAGTAAAACTAATTATACATTTATTGTCATTCATAACCTTAACATTTCCCAAAGGACAGTTGTTTTTGAAACTGCAGAGTGAGTTTATTTCTGATGAATTTGGATAGAAATATGACCATTTTGTTAATATATGTAGTATCTAGTTATAACACTTTTTCCATTAATCTTCAACTTTATTTTCTCTGCAGTTACGGACGAGTTTATGCTGCAGACCCCTACCACCACAC